>NC_136261.1:167294322-167307940 GCF_964187855.1 Myxine glutinosa
TTTGTTGTGTTTGTGATATTACATTTTTATAGGCAATTTAGGTTGAAGATTTAGGTTGAATGTTTTTTTTTCAAGAAAGAACCCCCCAGCACACACATAGGGGAGGGGTAGGTGCAGACTGGAAGTTTGGGGCGATTACACCTCACCACCACGTAATTCAAAACACCTCACCACCAAGTAATTCAAAACACCTCACCACCAAGTAATTTAAAACACCTCACAGCCATCAAACACGGAATAAAAACACCTCACAGCCATAAAACACGAAATAAAAACACCTCACAGCCATAAAACACGTAATAAAAACACCTCACCACCACAAAATTAAAAACACCTCACCACCACGAAATTGAAAACACCTCACAGCCATCAAACACGTAATAAAAACACCTCACAGCCATAAAACACGTAATAAAAACACCTCACAGCCATAAAACACGTAATAAAAACACCTCACCACCACGAAATTAAAAACACCTCACAGCCATCAAACACGTAATAAAAACACCTCACAGCTATAAAACACATAATAAAAATACCTCACCACCACGAAATTAAAAACACCTCACAGCCATAAAACACGTAATAAAAACACCTCACAGCCATAAAACACGTAATAAAAACACACCGCCACAAAGTGAAAAACACCTCACAGCCATAAAACATGCAATAAAAACACCTCACAGCCATATAACACGTAATAAAAACACCTCACCACCACAAAATTAAAAACACATCACAGCCATAAAACACGTAATAAAAACACCTCACTACCACGAAATTAAAAACACCTGACAGCCATAAAACACGTTATAAAAACACCTCACTACCACGAAATTAAAAACACCTCACAGCCACAAAATTAAAAACACCTCACCACCACGTCATTTAAAAACACCTCACCACCAAGTAATTCAAAACACCTCACCACCACATAATTCAAAACACCTCATCACCACGTAATTATAAATACCTCACTGAAGCGGTTACCGCTGGATGCACACAATCGCCTTGCACCGGCCAGAACACGGCCAGACGCGCCTCTCCCGGGCATGCCCGGACTCACTGTTCCCGGGCACGCCCGAACCTCCCGGGCACGCCCGGTCTCGTCTTTCCCGGGCTCGCCCAGAGCGTCCGGGCATGCCCGCTATCGCCTTTCCAGTGCTTGTCCAGAGCGCCCGGGCACGCCCAGCCTCGACTTGCCAGGCCGCAGCCAAACACGCCCGGGCAGGTCCAGACTCGCCTTTCCAAGGCTCGCCCTTGACACCCGGGCATGCCCGGTATAGCTTTTGCCGGGCAAACTTCCCGACATAAATGTGTATATATATTGCTGCCCGATAAACGGGCTTTTGTCAGAATACCTGAGCTGTTTTGTTTTAATAAAGCAACTCGGACGAATTCCGTCTTTGGTCGCGTCACTTCTTTCGACTCGCGTTGGAGCGCAGCTCCCTCATCACCACCACATAAATCAAAACACTTCACCACCACCATGTGATTTAAAAACACCTCACCACCATGTGATTTAAAATACCCTTAGGACATACCGACGGGAGAGATATGTGCATACCAGAAGTTTGGTACGATTTCACAAAAGTTTGAGAAAGTAGTGCAGTGACAACACAGGACAGATGCTGCACAGATATATATATATATATATGTAGCGGTTACCGGAAGCATTACACAATCCCCTTGCACCGGCCGATGACGTAACTGGCGGGCGGTCACTTGCCCGGGCAAGTCCGCCTTGCCTTGCCCGGGTGAACACTTGGTTTGCATACCACACCCCGTTGAGAGGTGTGGCTTACCGATTTGCATACCACGCCCCGCCTGAGAGGCGTGGCTTTTGTGTGGTGAACTTTGGTTATAAATTGCCCATTTTGTTCTATCGGGCTTTTCAGATTTCAGTGCTTTTGAGTTGACCTAGAAATAAATAGCTCAGTGAAACTTCGTTCCTGGTGTCGTCCATTTTGTCCGGCTTTATCGTGAGAGCATAGCTCCACAATTGGTGACCCCTTTTCAAGAACACGGCGATGGAGTCATCTGTAGCTTTGGAGCTCCCTGGCTTTTGGGAATCACACGCAGCCGTCTGGTTCGCCCAAGCGGATTCTCAATTCGCCCTGCGGAACATTACGGAGGACACGACTCGCTACCACCATGTGGTCTCCGTGCTCAACGCCTCCACTGCCACCCAGGTCCTGAGCTTCCTACAGAACCCGCCGAACGCCGACAAATACGGCGCGCTCAAATGCCTACTCCTCGGTGCGTTTGGACTCACGGAGACCGAACGCGCACGACAACTGCTCGACCTCCCGGAGCTGGGTGAGGCCCGTCCATCCGAACGCATGGACCACATGCTTGCTCTACTCGGTGACCATAGCCCAGATTTCCTCATCCACGAGCTGTTCCTCCGGCAGCTACCCAGGCAGGTACGATTAGCTTTGGCTAATTCGCCCATCACGGACCCTCGCGCCCTGGCCAAGGAGGACGATAAATTTTTCTCGGCCAGGCGACACGTCGGAGCGGCCGCCTGGAACCCTGGGCCGACAGAGGCAACGCCTGCGCCACGACCGGCGCCACCACCGGCCGAGTTAGCGCCACTGGCGGCAGCGGCCGCCGCGACACCCCGTCGACCAAACCCGACGCGACCGCTGGAGCCTCCACCAGAGCGATCCATGTGCTACTACCACGCCAGGTTCGGGCAGAAGGCCAGAACGTGCCGCCCACCGTGCACTTTCGGCAGGTGGGGTAACGACCAGGCCGGCGCTCGCTGCCTGCCATGAGCGTCGGCCATTCAGGCAGCCTTCTGTTTATTACGGACACAGCGTCCGGGCGGAGTTTTTTGTGCGACACCGACGCTCAGCTGAGCGGGATACCCACCTCGGTGCAGGACAAACAGGCCGCGCTTTGCGGCCCCGCCTTGGTCGCCGCAAACGGCTCCTCCATCCGCACCTTCGGTTCGCGCAGTGTCGCATTCTGCTTCGGGGGCCAGCGCTTCAGGTGGGACTTCATCACGGCGAACGTACCCATGGCCTTGCTGGGTGCAGATTTTCTTTGCGCGCATGCGCTTTTGGTTGACGTCAAACGGCGTCGGCTCATCAACGCAGAGACCTTCAGCTCACTCGCTTGCTCATTGAGCGGCTCCGCACCAACCAAGCTAGCCTGCGCTCTCCCGGCCGCGGACGATTTCACCCCCCTACTCACCGAGTTTCCCGCCCTCATGCAGCCGACGTTTTTGGCCGTCGCCATCAAACACGGCGTCGAACACCACATCCCGACCACAGGTCCACCGGTCTACGCCAGGACTCGTCGCCTCGACCCGGCCAAACTCGCCGTGGCGAAGGCAGAATTCTACGCGCTGGAGCGATTGGGCATTGTGCGGCGCTCGAATAGCGCATGGGCCTCGCCCCTGCACATCATGCCCAAACCGGGTGGCGGCTGGCGACCGTGTGGCGATTACCGCCGTCTCAACGACGCCACCACCCCCGACAGATACCCGATACCACATATACAGGACTTTTCCGCCCGTTTGGCGGGGCGAGTGATCTTTTCCAAGGTCGACCTCATTCGGGGCTACCACCAGGTACCCGTCCGGCCGGCCGACGTGCCGAAGACGGCGGTAATTACACCTTTTGGCCTCTTCGAGTTCCTTCGCATGCCGTTCGGCCTTAAGAACGCGGCCCAGTCCTTCCAGCGGCTGATGCACAGCGTGCTGCGCGACCTCACCTTCCTTTTCGTCTACTTGGACGACATTCTCGTCGCCAGCACTTCCCGGGCAGAGCACCTCATCCAGCTGCGCACGCTTTTTGAGTGCCTCGGCCACCACGGCCTCATCATCAACCCGGTGAAATGCCAGTTTGGTGTAACGGCCGTCGACTTCCTGGGGCACCGCATCACGAAGCGCGGGGCCGTTCCGCTGCCGACCAAGGTGGAGGCAGTCACCAGTTTCCTGCGCCCCCGCTCCATCAAGGCCCTAGAGGAATTTTTGGGAATGGTAAATTTCTACCACCGGTTCGTGCCTCGCGCCACCCAACTCATGCACCCCTGTACGAAGCCCTCCATGGCAAGGCGGCCAAGCACGACGTCACCTGGACCAAAGAGATGGACGAGGCATTCACGGGCGCTAAGCTGGCCCTCGCCAATGCGACCATGCTGGCGCACCCGGCACTCGGGTACTTCTGCTAGTATATGTACATATGTATATGTATATATATGTATATATATGTATATATATGTATATATATATGTATAATGTATATATATATGTATCCTGAAGCAGGTCCTGAAGAGGGACGACCATGCTGGCGCACCCGGCACTCGACGCACCCATCGCCCTCACCATGGACCCTTCCAACTACGCGGTGGGCGCCGTGCATGAACAGTGGGTGAACGGGGCTTGGCAACCGCTGACCTTCTTCAGCTGACAGCTTCGCCCTAACGAGCGCAAGTATAGCGCTTTCGACCGCGAGCTCCTCGGCCTTTACCTGGCCATTCGCCACTTCCGCCATCTTTTAGAGGGCCGCCCGTTCACGGCGTTTGTGGACCACAAACCCCTGGTCTTCGCCATGGCCAAGGTTGCAGAGCCGTGGTCGGCCCGCCAGCAGCGCCACCTCTCCGCCGTGTCCGAATTTACGACGGACATCCGGCACGTCACGGGCAAGGACAACGCTCTGGCCGATTGCCTTTCCCGGTCCGGCGCGAACGCCGTCCACCTCGGTGTCGACTTCGCCCGCATGGCGGCCGACCAGACCACCGACCCCACGGTGCAAGCCCTCCGGACAGCGGACACAGGCCTGCGGTTGGCCGACGTCCCCTTCGAGGACATAGGCACAGTTCTCCTGTGCGACGTTTCCCTGGGCCAACCTCGCCCCATCGTGCCCACCGGATGGCAGAGGCACATTTTTGACGCCCTCCACGGCCTTTCCCACCCGGGCCGGAAAGCGTCGCAGAAGCTCATGGCAGCGAAATTCATCTGGCACGGGCTCCGTAAGGATGTCCGCGACTGGGACAATGCTTGTGTCGCCTGCCAGCGCGCGAAGGTCCACCGGCACACCCAGGCCCCGTTGGCACCATTCGACGTGCCCGCACGGCGCTTCGACCACGTCAATGTGGACCTGGTGGGACCCCTTCCCTCCTCGCGGGGCTTCACTCACCTCCTCACGATGGTGGACAGGACGACCAGGTGGCCGGAGGCCGTCCCGCTGGCATCAACAACATCCGCCGATGTGACGCAGGCCTTCATTGGCACCTGGATTGCCCGTTTCGGCGCCCCCTCCGACATCTCCTCCGACAGAGGCCTGCAATTCACCTCTGAGCTTTGGGGCGTGGTCGCCCAGGCCTTGGGGGTCAAGATACACCGCACCACGGCCTACCACCCCCAAGCCAACGGCTTGTGTGAGCGGTTCCACCGCTCGATGAAGGCGGCTCTCAGGGCCAGCCTCCAGGACGACGGTTGGGCTGACAGGCTCCCGTGGGTCCTATTGGGCCTCCGAACGGTCCCTAAAGAGGACCTCCAGGCTTCCACTGCCGAGCTGGTCTATGGCCAGCCACTGCGCGTGCCGGGCGAGTTCATCCCCGACACCACCGGCCCCTGGTCCACGGCTCGCCAACGCTCGGTCCTCCAGGAGGCCGCCAGGAGGTTTGCCCCCGTGCCGACATCCCATCACGGCTGCCCCCAACCCCACGTCCCCCCAGCACTTCGCACTGCGGAGTACGTTTTCATCCGGAACAACGCACACCGGGGACCGCTCCGGCCGCCGTACGATGGACCTTTCCGGGTCCTGAAGAGGGACGACAAGTCGTTCATCGTGGACATTGGCGGCAAACCGGACCACATCTCCGTGGACCGCCTCAAGCCGGCCCATTTGGACCGCTACCAACCTCCACGGTTGGCCCTTCCTCCATGACGGGGCCGTTCCCCGTCAACCAAGCCCCCCGCCCGACCATCCACGGCCACGCCACCTACCACCCCCACACGAATCGCCAGGGGTCGTTTCGGCCGGGTCATCAAGACCCCACTCAAACTGACTCTCCTGGTGCAAGTTAATTCTGGGGGGGCGCATGTAGCGGTTACCGGAAGCATTACACAATCCCCTTGCATCGGCCGATGACATAACCGGCGGGCGGTCACTTGCCCGGGCTCGTCCGGACTTGCCCGGACTTGCCTTGCCCGGGCGGACACTTGGTTTGCATACCACGCCCCGTTGAGAGGCGTAGCTTACCGATTTGCATACCACACCCCGCCTGAGAGGCGTGGCTTTTGTGTGGTGAACTTTGGTTATAAATTGGCGCCCGTTCTATCGGGCTTTTCAGTGCTTTGTGAGTTGAGCTAGAAATAAATAGCTCAGTGAAAATTCGTTCCTGGTGTCGTTCATTTTGGCCGGCTTTATTGTGAGAGCATAGATCCATATATATGGATCATATATATATATATATACAGTAAAACTTCCTCCAACACGGCTCCGCGGACGCTGTTTCCAATTTACGGGCTGAATTAAATGCGTCAAAACCTTCCCAACGCCAGGGTGTGTTTCACATTTACGCAATCGTGGCTGGTGTTTTCCCAAAGATTTATATTATTCTTATTCCTTGTTACTGTACTGTACTTTACTTAACCCTTGTACACACAAGGCAGGTGTTCTTAGCCTAAATACAAGGCGAAAAAGACCCGCCTTGTGTGGACAAGGGTTAATTAATATTTAATTTATACATAAAATGATACGAGTCGCCATCTGCCATCATCGGCGATCGCAGATTCGCAGTTCGATTTTACATTCTGGATTAATTGCGACAAAAACGGCCAGCGTTCCCCAAAGATTTTATTCTTTTTCCTTATTGCTTATTACTTTGCTTATTTACTATTTAATTTATGTAAACGCGCGGCACGAGCTGCCATTGAGACAGATACAGGTTACGAACCTCGGGAAATGGACGCAATGTCGAAGGTGATGAGGGCTCGTCAAGTTGATTTGGTTAGTGCCACCTGTCGCCATCTCCGAATCTGCCGCCATCAAGTGAGCTTACGTCGATCATTATGGCTCCCAAAGGCATTTCAACCCCTTCCACCAGCAAATCATCACCCAAATCCTCCAACAACCACCTCACAATAAGGTGAGTTATTTTGCAATAATAAAGTACTATTATGATACTAACACCTATTTTAATGTATATTTAATAATTCTGCACCATTCCACACAAAGAAACATGTGAAAAAAAAAAAAAGCAAGAAAGGCTGTTTTAGGGTCAGTTTTTTGGGAGGCTGGAACATAACGCCAATTTCCCCATACGCTTTATGATTCCTCCAATGCGAATTCCTCCAACACGAGGTTATTCCACAACGTATCCCCCGCGTTGGAGGAAGTTTTGCTGTATACATATATATATGCACGTTCACCCAGCACGTGCCCACAGAATCTTGTTTCTCACAGTCTGAGAGTCCTTTCGGTGCTTTTTTGCAAACTCCAAGTGGGCTTTCATGTGTCTTTCACTGAGGAGAGGCTTCCGTCTGGCCACTCTGCCATAAAGCCCAGATCGGTGGAGTGTTGCAGTGATGGTTGTCGTTCTGGAAGTTTCTCCCATCTCCACACAGGATCTCTGGAGCTCAGCCAGAGTGACCATCGGGTTCTTGGTCACTTCTATTACCAAGGCCCTTCTCCCCCGATTGCTCAGTTTGGCCGGGCAGCCAGCTCTAGGGAGAGTCCTGGTTGTTCCAAACTTCTTCCATTTAAGAATTATGGAGGCCACTGTGCTCTTGGGAACCTTCAATGCAGCAGAGATTTGTTTGTAGGCTTCCCCGGATCTGTGCCTCGACACAATCCTGTCTCTGAGCTATGCACGCAGTTCCTTCGACCTCATGGCTTGGTTTTTGCTCTGATATGCATTGTCAGCTGTGAGACCTTATATAGACAAGTTTGTGCCTTCCCAAATCATGTCCAATCAATTGAATTTACCACAGGTCGACTCCTATCAAGGTGCAGAAACATCTCAAAGATGATCGAGAGAAATGGGAGGCACCTGAGCTAAATTTCAAGTGTCATAGCAAAGGGTCTGAATACTTTTGTAAATGTGATATTTCTGTTTTTTCTTTTTAATAAATTTGCAAATCTTTCTAAAACCTGTTTTCTCTTTGTCATTATGGGGTATTGAGTGTAGATTGATGAGGGAAAAAATGAATTTAAACGATTTCAGCATAAGGCTGCAACATAACAAAACGTGAAAAAAGTGAAGGGGTCTGAATACTTTCTGAATGCACTGTATATACACACCATGGGACCCCGCTATTCACGGGGAATACACTCCTGGAAAATCCCGCGAATTGCAAAACCACGAATAGGGGGGCATTGTTTCAATGGAAAAAGGGAGTATAGGTTCTCGAGTCGCAAAAATCTGTGAATAGAGAGGAACAAACCGCGAATGGCTAGGCAAAATCTGCAAATGGTGAGGCAAATCCAGATTTTCGCAAAGATCAATGAAAATTCCACAAATGTATGCTGCGGCATTGTTTCAATGGGGAAAAGAGGGATAGGTTATAGGTTCCTGGCAGTTCCTGATTCATAGAGGATTTTTTTTTAAAGTTTAAAATGTTTTCAACCCCAAATGCACATGATTACAGTTTCACCAAAAAAAAAACAACACCAGGTACCATTTGCAATTTATTGAAGGAATGCGCTTACAGTTTATTAAAAGTGCTTAACAATACTGAACCGTAAAAGTAAAAAAAGACCAACACCATCATGTACCGTTTTAAATTTGTATTTTACATACAAACGCACGCAACGTGAAAATGATGGTGATGGTGATGGTGATGAATTAAAAATCCCATGAATTCCTCGAACTTTGAGGGCGACCCAAATGATGGTGCAGCAAGATTGTGCACTAAGGGAGAGGTAGGAGAAGGTGAGTATTGGTGAGGACGCTGAGAGGAACGCAGGAGAGGGTGCAGGTAGTCTTGAGGTGGAGGGAGCAGGGCTGAAGAAATGGGTAATAGTGAGCTGCCTTACAGATTGCCCAACATTTTGATGTAGCTCTTTGTACGGGAGCAGCGCATCATCCAAGCCCCTCTTGAACTTGAGGTACCTCTCCATTACTGGGGCACCCTGTCAGCAATCACCCGCATGTCGTGCAACAACTCGCCCACGAATTAGACTGTGAGGTTGGACCTCGGCACCTCTTCCTCATTACTTCCCGCCTCCAAATTGTCCTCGGTGAGCGGCTTTAGGGAACGGTTCAGCATCATGGTTTTCCACATGAAGTCCCTCGTCTGCGTGTTGTCCTCGATCCATATTGTGAGATTGGTTGATGCGAGATCTCGCGAGATCACGGCGAGGCCACGTCTTTTCGAAGCTGTTCCATGCGCTCACGCTTTCGAAGCTAGGTAATCTTTCACAATTGTGTTTTTGTCGAGACTGTATCTCTTTCGGTGTGTGTACCTATAGTGTATCTTTAGGAAAATTTTCGGTGCTAATTTTTCGTACATGTATACACAATCGTCGGTTAATGCGTATCGAGTATTCTGAGGCCTAGTACTCGTAGGCTTAGGCTACCGTACCGTCTCCGACCTTGTGGTTTTGTTTTTCTCTCAACGGTTCGTCGAATGCGCTGCATTTATTTTCGTTCTCTGTTTCGTCCCAGTCGTTCACCCCATACCTCCTTGTTTAATATCTCTACTCAAAAAAAAAAAACCCCAAAAAATATTTCCTTCTGAGGTCTTATTTGTTTATTTGTTGTTCTTATTTGTTCGTTCGTTCTTCGTTCACGTTGTTCGCGATCACGCGATCATGTCGTTAGAAATGTATAATCTCTCCCCTGAACAACTACTTTCTCTCATATATTATAACACCTTTTTCTTCTTCTCCTACAAAAGGATGCTTTCGTCTTGCTCACCAAATCTATTCATTCCAAAAAAAATAAATAATACCATCTCTTACAGTTCCTCTTTTCTACATTCCCTAAACTCTCCAGAACTCCACCCATCCTTCAGCGTCCTCAAACGTATTTTTGACTCGAAGGTCAAACTCATTTTGCAAAAAATGTTCGTTTCCCATGAATCGTACACTTTTCAAAATCGAATCTCACCCCTCCCCTCCAAATCTTCCCCATCCCCCCTTCCCTCCAAAACTTCTCCATCCCCCCTCCCCTCCAAAACTTCCCCATCACCCCTCCCCTCCAAATCCTCCCCATCACCCATCCCTTTCAAATCTCCCCCCTTGCCACTTCCCTCCCCTCCCTCCTAAACTCCCCCCACACCTCTCCCCTCCGAGACTCTCCCTCGCTCCTCCCCTCCTAGACTCCCCTCTCACCCCTCCTCCTCAAAGCATCCTCCCTGCTTCTTCCCCCTTCCAACTTTCACCTTCATCTCCCCCAACCTTCTGCCTCGCTCTTCCCCCTCCTCAAATAACACCTCACTGTGCCTCACCCAATCTCCATCAAACCTTTTGTCCGCCCCATTCTTCCCTTTCTCCAAGCTATTCTGAAATCTCTGAAATCTCTGACACACCTTCAACAGCTCTCCCTACCTTTTCCTCCTCTTCCACATCTTACCCTACCCCTCCCCCCCCCCCCTGTTCTGTACCCGATGCTCCCCCTTCCTCTTCATTAACGGTATGGACCTCAAACATCCGGGCCTTCGCTCAAACTTGACTGATCTCTCCATACAGGTTGCTTCTGACAAACCAGATGTGATCTGCTTAACAGAAACTTCCCTCCTTCATGATGTCTCTGATGCCTTGGTATCTCTCCCAGGTTACTCCCTCCTCCGGTATGATAGACCTGAGCCTCGTCCTGGAGGTGGGGTTGCTATCTTTATAAAAAACTCTCTGCCTCACTCGCCCTCCACTGCCCTCTCTCCACCTCACCCCCAGGAATACCTTTGGCTACGGCTTCCCCTTCGCTCCCACCTTTTGTTCATATGTGTGTTGTACCGTCCACCAAACAGTGATGACTCCATCTACATCTCGCTGTCTGATAATATGGACCAACTTCTATCTACCCATCCCAACTCTCTCTTCCTCATATGTGGTGATTTCAATTGTCACCATGCCAGTTGGCTGGGTGTGGGTACCTCTCTCACCAGCCATGGCTCTTCAGCAAAGGACTTCTGCGACTCACTGGGACTGACACAATCTGTCAATTTCCCGACCCGGATCTCAGTCAACGGAGCATCTTCTCTTCTGGACTTGGTTATGACTAACTTCCCTGAAAATGTCTGCTGCTCTTCTTCTGCTCCAATCGGCTCATCTGATCATGTGCTTGTCAAAGTGGACATCTCTCTGACCATTCTCAGAGAGCCTCCTCAGCATCGACGAGTCTGGCATTTCACTCAGGCCAACTGGCACAGTCTTCAAGCAGCCATCAATCATCTGGACTGGTCTCCCATCTCTACCGCCTCTGACATCAACGCATCCTGGGAATTCTTTCAAAGTAAATTGCTCTCTCTCATGCACAGATTTATCCCATCTCGTCTTCAGTTGTCATACCCTTCCTCCCGTCCATGGTACACGGAATCTTGTGGTGAGGCTGTTGCCCTGAAACAACTTGCTTTCGCCTCCTGGAAAGCAAATCCAACGGAAGGAAATCTCATTTCCTTTCACAAAGCCCGAAACAAGTGTGTGTCCACCCTCAGGAGAGCCAGGAAACAATATCTCACCGTTCTCAAGACCGAACTCTCTTATCTGTCTCCCTCTTCCAAATCCTGGTGGCGTCTGGTCAAATCTGTTTCTGGTGTTTGTTCCCCCTCCATCCCCTCCCTCACCTCAAACGGCTTAACGGCTGACTCTGCACGTGAAAAAGCTGAATGCCTCAACTCTGTGTTTGCCTCTAAATCTTGTGTCCCAAACCCATCCCGCTCTGTACCCACCGTACCCAGTCGTACCCAGCTGCTCCTGGACTCTGTGTCCTTTCCTCCTGACAAGGTGGAAAAGTTTCTGTCAACCCTCGACTCTGATTCTGCAACTGGTCCTGACGGCATCAGCCCACGGGTCCTAAAATCATGTTCTTCCGCTCTTTCACTCCCTCTCTCTGTTCTCTTCACCCTCTCTTCACCCCGAAAAGACCGACTGGACAACCCTCCCATCCACTTTCTGAATAATCCTCTCCAAGAAGTTCTGTCACTCAAGCTTTTGGGTCTCACTATTTGCCATGATCTTTCCTGGGAAAACCACATTTCAAATCTGGCCTCCAAAGCCAGTCGCCGACTGGGCATCCTCCGTCGTGCGAAGTCCTTCCTTGGCAAACCTGAGCTCCTCACCACATACAAGGCTTTCATCCGCAGCTGTATGGAATACTGCTCTCCCCTCTGGTCTGGTGCTCCTGCCTCACACCTAGCTCGTCTTCACGCTGTTGAAACCAAAGCGTTCAGAATCATTGGAATCTCCCGCGATGAAGCTAACTCCAAGGGCCTTTCACTCACTCACCGCAGGCAGGTTGGTGGTCTTTCCGTCTTCTACCGACTCCTCTCTGGCCTTTCCCCCCCAGCTCTCTCTGGGCTCTGTCCCCCAAATATTCCTACAGGTCGCACAAGATCTGCCTGCAACCCTCTTATGGTTAAACTGCCAAAATCAAGACTTTCTGCTCACCTTCACTCCTTCATTCCTCTTTTCTCCCGCCTCTGGAACAAACTCCCTCACTCTCTTCAATCCCACTCCACCCTCCAGGTCTTTAAAACAGCTGTTCACCACCATCTCTTATCCTCCCCCATCCAAAACCTTGATCTTTTCTACCCCCGCTAATTTCGGTCCCCTTGTGTTTTATACCTCTCCCTCCCCCCCCCCCCCCCTTCCCACGCCTCCTCCCCCCAAGCCCTCTCCCTCCCACACTTCTCCCTGCTCTCAAATGTTGTGGTTGTGTGCTTCCCCTTCTCTCCCCATCTTGTCTTCCGCTCCCTCTTTTTGTATATTTTGTTTGTCTGGTTGATTTGTTTGTGAAATAAATGTTAGCTCTTTCACGAGCCTCGATTCAGTATACAAAAAAAAACAAAAAAAAAAACCTTTCTATGTGGATATTCCGGACATGCGTGACCACCTTAGTACGCAATGCAGCGCTCACTGAAACTCTCATGAATGGCCTTCTCCTTCCTCCGTATGTAGCGAACGGTGGATTTGTTGTAGCCGTAATTCCTGCCAACAGAGGCCGCACTCTCCCCCTGAAAGCCAGTCCAGCAGCTCCACTTTCTGGCTCGGGCTCATCACTTTCTTCTGCCTCTTGGTAGTCGACACGTCTCCGGCACTGGTCCTGTGCTTGGGACCCATGATTGAATGATGAGCAGAGCGAGAGTCAAAAATGCAGGTCAAAGCAATGGGATGAGAAGGATGATCGAGACCCAAGACAGTCTGTATATGTAGGAATGCGAGCATTGTGGGTAGCTGCGGGAGGGGGGTGAATACTCTGCCCATTGGTTGCGGGGGGGATGTTATCAGATGATGCTGTATTGAGCCTATCTGCTAATTCAATAATAGATTTAATGAAGTGTTTGCATTCTATAATTTGCGGGGTTGACTTGTTTACACAGCGGATGGAACATCCCGCAAAGCTCTTGATTATAGTCCCGCTAAAATTTGTGGACATGAAAGCCATGAAAATGCAAAGCACACAGCAGTGAATGTATAAGCAGGTCATGTTCGTGTCT
>NC_136261.1:167308140-167550807 GCF_964187855.1 Myxine glutinosa
TTCTGGCTCGGGCTCATCACTTTCTTCTGCCTCTTGGTAGTCGACACGTCTCCGGCACTGGTCCTGTGCTTGGGACCCATGATTGAATGATGAGCAGAGCGAGAGTCAAAAATGCAGGTCAAAGCAATGGGATGAGAAGGATGATCGAGACCCAAGACAGTCTGTATATGTAGGAATGCGAGCATTGTGGGTAGCTGCGGGAGGGGGGTGAATACTCTGCCCATTGGTTGCGGGGGGGGGGGGGGGGGGGGGGATGTTATCAGATGATGCTGTATTGAGCCTATCTGCTAATTCAATAATAGATTTAATGAAAGTGTTTGCATTCTATAATTTGCGGGGTTGACTTGTTTACACAGCGGATGGAACATCCCGCAAAGCTCTTGATTATAGTCCCGCTAAAATTTGTGGACATGAAAGCCATGAAAATGCAAAGCACACAGCAGTGAATGTATAAGCAGGTCATGTTCGTGTCTTGTAGATATTTTTTTGCATACGTACAGTTTGTCAAGCTGCTTTATACATTGCTGGGGAAGATGGGTTTTATAAAAGTGTCGAGCTAACGGCAGCAGAAGCAGGTCATGCTCGTGACTTATGGATGTTTTTTGCGTACTTATGTCCAGGTGCTTTATACATGGCTGGTTAAAGACGCGCGCCACACATGTGTCGAGCCAACGGCTCGTGAAAAATGTTTTTGGGGCCCCTGAAAAACCGCGAATTCGTGGAACACAGCCACGAATAGGGGGGGGAACGCGATTTCACAGAACACGGCCGTGAGTAGAAAAAAGAGAAGGCGAATTTGTGGGACATTTTTTACGCGAATAGAGAAACAGGTCGCATTGTATCAACCGCGAATACGCAGATCCCGCGAATAGCGGAACCACGAATAGCGGGGTCTGACTGTGTGTGTGTGTGTGTGTGTGTGTGTGTGTGTGTGTGTGTGTGTGTATATATATACATATATATATAATATATATATATATATATATATATATATATATATACATATATATATATATATATATATATACACACACACACACATACAGTCACGTGAAAAAGTAAGTACACCCCATGTAAAGTTTTGACTTTTTCAACATATTTCAACAAACAGCTATTTGATCTTCATTTCAACAATATTGATAGATAAAGGTGATATAATATAACAAATATCATGAAACATTTAAATTTTGTAGTCCATTGTATAATTTAAATAAACATAAATGCAAATTTCGCATGTGGAAAAAGTAAGTACACCCCTTGGCTCTAATCGGTAGTATTGCCCCCTTTGGCAGAAACAACCTCAAGTCGGCGTTTCTTATAACTGTCTACCAGTCTCTGACATCAACTGGGAGAAATTTTTGCCCACTCCTCCATGCAGAATTCTTTCACCCGTGTGATGTTTGAGGGGTTTTCTTGCATGCACAGCTCGTTTCAAATCCCCCCACAACATCTCGATGGGATTTAGATCCGGGCTTTCACTTGGCCATTCCAGAACCCTCCATTTCTTTCTTTTCAGCCATTCCTTGGTGGATTTACGTGTATGTTTAGGGTCACTGTCATGTTGCAAGGTCCCACCTTCGGTTGAGCTTAAACTTTCCGACAGATGGCCTCACATTATCCTCAGGCACCCTCTGGTACAATGAAGAATTCATAGTGGATTCTATGATGGTGAGCTGCCCAGGCCCTGATGCAGCAAAGCTGCCCCAAACCATAATATTTCCACCACCATGCTTTACAGTTGGTATCAGGTTTCTTGTGGTGAAATGCTGTCTTAGGTTTTCGCCAAACATGTCTTCTGGTACAGTGGCCAAATAGCTCTACCTTTGACTCATCTGTCCAGAGCACATTGTTCCAGGAGTGCTGGTCTTTGCCAAGGTGTTCATTGGCAAACTTTAGTCTTGTCCTGATGTTCTTTCTGGACAGCAAAGGTTTCCTCCTGGCACACTTCCCATGTAGATCAAATTTGTGCAGCCTCTTTCTAATGGTAGACTCGTGCACTTTGACATCAACTGTGGCAAGAACTACCTGTAGGTCCCGTGATGACATTCTGGGGTTCTTAGAGACTTCTTTCAGCATCTTGCGGTCTGCTCTCGGGCTGAACTTGCTGGGGCGGCCTGGCCTGAACAAGTTGGCAGTTGTTTGGAATCTTCTCCACTTGTAGATGGTCTTCCGGACAGTCGAATGATTGATTTCAAATTGTTTGGAGATCTTTTTAAATGCCTTCCCAGACTCGTAGGCATCTATAACCTTCTTTCTGAAGGCCTCAGAGAGCTCTTTTGATCGAGGCATGGTGACGCCGCACACTTGAACAACAAAGAGCAAACCAAACGAAATGTCTGAGGTTTAAATAAGACAGGTTCCTCCAAGATCCTCTCTAACGATGTTCTAATCATTTGCACCTGAGCTGGTGCACCTGATTCTAATTTTAGGTTTTTGAAGTAGTGATAAATGTAGGGGTGTACTTACTTTTTCCACATGCTAAATTTGCATTTATGTTTATTTAAATTATACAATGGACTACAAAATGTAAATGTTTCATGATATTTGTTATATTATATCACCTTTATCTATCAATATTGTTGAAATGAAGATCAAATAGCTGTATGTTGAAATATGTTGAAAAAGTCAAAACTTTACATGGGGTGTACTTACTTTTTCACATGACTGCATATATATACATATATATATATATATATATATATATATATATATATATATATATATATATATATATATATATATATATATATATATATATATATATATATATATATATATATATTGTTGCGGATATGGGATTTGGCCTCCATCCATATCCGCTTGTAAATATTCCCCTATTTCCCCAATACTCCCCAACTATCCCCAATCCCCCATTCCCTAGTCCCATTGTCTGTAAACAACACTCTGTAGAACCGACCTTCCCCTTTTTTCCCCCATTAAATGTCGTGCCCAGGTTCACCGCATCTCACGTAGACAACTATAGGACATCTTGCTAGTTATTCTTAGTCTATGTCAGTTAAGGACTCGTTTCCATTAATTCTGACTCTTCGTTGCACCAGAATGTGATTGTATGGCACCAGTAGTAAGTTTAGGACCTCCCAATACCTCCCCACAATCTCATCTCCGCATCCTCCCATCATCTCATGAAACAACAACACCAACAACAACAACAGCGGCGCGGGGAGTGCGCGTCCTCACTCCGGCTTGGTTAGCCGCCATTGACCATGTGCTCCGACGGGGTTACCACACAGGGGCTGACTGTCAGCTCCTCGTCAAGGGCGGAGCCCGGTAACCCCCCCGCACCCAATAAGAAGCGGCGGACCGATTCCATCTGGGGCGGAGCTAACGAGCCGAGGGCGTGTCACTCCCCGCTGGATATACGCAGCGACTTACCGGAGGTGACGTCAGATGCGCCCCCAGCTTGGAGAGAGAAGTCGCCACCTCCAAGCGCTGGATACCTCCCGCCTCTTTGGACCGGACCGGGTCGATTCTGCCCCTGAGCCAAGGTGCACCTTGAGCCATCGACTGTCTGCCCTCCCCTGCCATCAATCCCTGTGTGAGTCAGTCTTGTCCCGTTTGTCTGTGGTCTGTCGGGAATAAGATAAGACCGTGTGTAAGTGCCCACCTTTCTGTGCTGTACCTCTTGTCCGTGTAATCTAAACATTCTGCAAACCCATATTATAACCTCCTCCGGAGGTCTTGAGAACTGTACCCCTGGTGTCGTGTCATTTAACCCAGCCGTTGTGTCCTTTCCTTCATTGATCTAGCGTAGCGCGATTCGGCCAACGTTCGAGTGTAATCGGGTAACATGTGCGAACACGGCGGCCATTCCGCTCGGCCCACCATAACATCAAAGTCGTGTCCGTAACAATTGGTGTCGGGAAGTGGGATCGGTCCCGGAGCGCGTTTCACGCGCTCGAAATTATAACGGCGAAATTTAATTGTGTTTTACAAAAAAAAATAAAAACCCGAATTTTGAAAGTCGCGCTATGGCAGACCAAGACGGCTGGGTTCCGGTAGAGGAGAGTGAGGCAGGGTCGATCCAGGACCAAATTGAGGGACATGAGGAGAGCGAAGCAGTGAGGGTAGCAGACGCACAAAATGGCGGCCTCGCACACATGGTTATTGTGGCGCCAAATTTAGCCGCGCCCGTGACCGTAGCAGCGCCGCCGATGGATTGGGGCCTATTTATGGAACAAATAAAGGCGCTCATGGTCCAGACAAGTGAAGACCTGAGGAATGACTTGGGAAACCAAATGGGGGTAATGGGGAAGCGGATGGATGCTCAGGGTGAGCGATTGGAGGGCCAAATGGGGGTAATGAGGGACGAAGCGAGGGGTACCGGTGAGGGGTTAGACAATAATTTTAAGGGATTAGACAAGAAATTTGGGAAGTTAGACGACAAATTTGAGGGGTTAGACAACGGGATAAAAGAGGTGAAAAATGGGTTAATGGGGGTAGAAAACAGAATGGCCGCTCAAGAGAATCAAATGGAAGGGATGCAAAAGGGGTTAGAGGGGTTAGAAAACAGGATGGAAGGCAAATTGAGGGACATGAGGGACCAAGCGGAAAGGGAAGTTAAACAAATGGGGCAGCAGATAGAGGGGGTCAGAATGGGGGTAGAAACTAAACTGGATGCTCACAGGGAGGAAATGGAGCAGATGAGGGTGGCATCTGGGCAGGAGATGCAAGTGATGGGAGAGGAGATCAGAAGAGGTGTGAGTGAGGAGGTCGGAGGAGTGCGCGAGGAGGTGAGGCACTGTAAGGAGCGCATGGAGAAGGAGGTGAGAAAGGGGACTGTAAAATTGCAAGGGGGTATAGAGGAGTTGACGCTGGGAGTAGAACAACTGACAGTGGGACAAAAGGAGTTGGGGGACCAGGTAAAGAAGAACACAGCGGTAATAGAGGGTTTAAAATCGACACAGAAGGAGATGAAAAAGGACGTAGGGGTAATTAAAAAAGAGTGTCAGACGGTACATGAGGACCTGACGAGGAAAATGAACAAAGTGGTAGAGGTGATGGAGGTTAAAGAGCGGGAGGTGCGGGAGCACATAGAAAAAAATAAAGTGGAGTTAGAGGAAGAACTTAAAGGGGCGCACGAGGAGATGAAGGAGGTGAAGCAGAAATTAGAAGAAGTGGAAGAAGGGGTGAGCGAAATTAAGAAGCGACGGAGAGAGGATAAGAAAGAGATAAAGGAGGAAGTAAAAGAATTGGTCCAAAGTCTGTGTTCGGATCGTGATGATGTGCTCATTAACCGGATGAGGGATTCGCAGGTGATGGAGGAGAAGCGAAGAGGAAGAGGACCCGGTGTAAGTGGTGACCAATATGGTCGTGCGTATGATGCGCCAGGTGATTTAAGAAGCTTGGGGGTCGAGATGGACCCGGGTGTTCGTGAGAGGCCGTTGGTGAAGTGTGCGACGGGTCTGATGTGCGAAACAGGGGGTGTGCGAGAAAGTCCGACTCTGGGGTGTGTGAGGAAAAAGTGTGTGCCAAGGTGTTCGGTGGTCAGGTGTGTGACCAAGGCTGGGAGTGGAATGAGTGTAGCTGGGTGTGTTAGAGAAGGTACGACGAGGAGCATGGAAACGGCTGGATGTATGAGCACGAAAGGGGTAGCGTATGCTTGTAAGTATCCAGGTGAGGCATCGACGGTAACCGGGTTAGAGGTTAGGTCGACTTTTAGCCGAATCGGGCCCTCGGTGCGTGCCGGGCTTCGCGTGCCGCGAGGACCAGCGGGGATCCGAACCACGGCGGTTTCGAAAGAACCGCCGTACGCGATCCACGCTGTGCCTCGCTTGGAACGGCCGCGTCCGGGCTCCACTAGGCGGAGCGGGCAGCCCGATAGGAAGGGTCGTCATGGCGACCACCTTTTGTTGAGGCATTCCGGCAGGTCGAGATCGGGCCATGGGATGGCTCCGTGCCGAGATGGTGCGTGGGATCTCGGCCCGGGTAAGCCCCCGTCCCTGCCCCGAATGCGGGACGCATCCAGCCGCTGGCACAGAACAACCCGCATTCATGGCTTGGCTGTACGCAGCCGAGCTTTAGAAGTAAATTGGTGCACCGAGAGGCATTAGTAAGTAGACTGTAATGACGAGGATAGTGTTTTGGCCCCGAAATTAGAAAAACAAAATTTGATGATTGGCAAAGGATTGGCAGTAATGATTGGCAGATGATGGGCAGTGATTGGCAAATTTTTGATTTGTTGAAATTTGATGTGCAAAATTGGTAGTGAGCGATGGGCCCGGTGGGTAAGGGTGGCATCCCTGCCACCCTTCCCAAGTGGGGCAAATGCGCTATAGTTTATGGGGTGTATGGCAGTGAAAACAAGCCCGGGTGGGTTAGGATATTGATAGGGATCTAGAAGATGACATTAGGTGACGATAAGGTTAGGTAGTGACTGATACCTGTAGTGGGGACGCAGGTAGATTAGGGTGGATGATAATGACGAGGGAGCGCAATAGTTTAAAGGGACGACTGGGAAGCGCAAGTTTCAGAGGGGAGTAGTTAGATGAGATGATGCTGTGTGAGAACTGGACAGGTGTGTGGAGCAGTGTGGAGCAGTGTATGAGTAGTGAGTGTTGTGGATCAGCGCGAATGCTCTTGGGGAGAGAAGGGTGCAGGCGGCACCAAGTATGAGAGCACAGGTGTGCAAGTACAGGTGTGTGGAGAGAGTTGGAGTAAGTGGTACGGAGTGGTGTGCATGGTGCGAAGGTGTGGATGGGGGAAGAGTGGACCCCTTTCACGAGTACCCGGGGCGGGTAGTGTAAGTGTTAGGTAGAGGGTATAGGTAAATTGTGGTTGGATATTGGCATTTGTGGTGCGGTTGCAGAATGGTATTGTGGATGGGTGCATTAGTGTTGTGGAAATGGCTGGGCGTGTAGCCTGTTAGTGTGTGTAGTTGGTTTGGGCACTCCACCACTGTGAGGATGTCGGCCAGGTGAGGCCGCAGGTGGGCTCTGGGAGCCGTTAGTGTCAGTGGGGCCCGAGGATCCGGAGGACGGACCCGGGTAGCCCAGTGCCAGAGAGGGCACTGAGTGGGGCGAGCGCCAGAGGGCCTTCCCCAGGTAGTTAGGTTAGGGTAAGGAGCAGGTAAGCTCGGAGGCAACTGCAGTGGTGGAGGTGTGCAGGTGGGTAGACCTGCGGGGAGAGCTACACGTCGCGGCCCAGAAATTGTGCGAGGGCACCGGGAGATGAATCGGGGGAGTGAGACCCCAAATTGAAAAGCACCACAGTTTGGTCAATGGGAATTGGTTTTTAGAACCCATAGTGTAAGAGGGCCAATGGTTTGGCAGGAGAAAGACCCCGGGTAATGTAAAGTTGTTAAAGTCATTTAGGAAATAGTTAGGATTGATGAACCTGTCGCACCATACGCAGCCACTTACCTGTGGTGATGATGACTCCACACCTGTGTTTTCTTTGTTCTGTGTGCAGGAAAGGAGAATTGCTGTTGGATTTGTGAGACGCATCACGACGTGGATGAGACATTGGGGTGATTCCATCTCTCCCTCCCTAGGAGGGACTGATGATGAATTGGTGATGGCAAATTATGATGTCGAGTTGGAGATGGCAAATTTTGATGAGAGTTGAAAATGGCAAATTTGATTGGTTAGGAGGGAGAGAAGACGAATTTGGTTTATGGGAGGAACGGGGAAGACAGTAGGGACGTTTGTTGATTTGTAAAGTAGATGTTTATGGGTAGTGTTGTGTTTTGTGGATACAGTAAGGGGTAAGGGAGGGGCAATGTAGGTTACCTGGTGGGGGGGGGGGGGGGGGCGTACGGTAGGAACGTACCTGTCTCACCTGGTTCCCATGTGCCCCCAGTGTGCATTACCTTATGTTGCGTGCACTTTTGCGCCCTTACCACCTTACTCACTTGTCTTCTTCTTTTGTCTCCCACCTCCGAGGATCTGGCTTTGGGGCAGAGAGAGAGGAGAGAGAGGTGCTGGCTCCGCAGTTGTGGGCCTGCACTTTCGCTGCTTGCTGCCGGGATCGATACACCATATGGACCGCAATTTTTGTGGCCGCCCACCAGGGACCGCAGTTCGCTTGCGGGCAAGCACCACCCGTGGATGGACCTATGGGTCAACGTGGCACCTATGCCATACAGGTGAACCACTTTTAGTTGGCCCCCTGACGGCCACAATACAGAAATGGACGCGGTTGGTGCCTTTCTTTATTTTTGAAAGAAGCCAGAAGGCCAAGTGCACCACATGAAGGCAAGACCAGCGGCAGAACATCGGCCGGCTGCGACACCACCGGTGATTGTTGAACACTTTATTGGTGCACCGGATGGTGCTGACTGTGTTATGGGGTGGTGCTTTTGGTGCTTGGATGGGGTGCTCTGCACATTATTAAAGGCCGTAAGGCCACAGAGCACTCGTGGGTTGGTGTATCGATGCTGGCATGCGTGCTCTCTCTATGCATAACATCTGCATGTGTTCCTCCAAAAACAGGTCCTGGATCGTAGTGTAAATATCAGTGTAGTCTTGTGTAAATAATGCTCCCTACCGGCTGTATGTTTAGTTTGAGAATTCTTTCCGCGATTCGGTTATCCTGTGGGTGTGTTTCTGTGAGGAGAAGGGTGCAACGTCGCAGGGGGACATATTTACTCATTTGTGAACATCTGTAAAACTGTCGCACTCAGGGTAGAGTTAATAGTAGAGGGAACTACATCTGAGTGCCACACTAAAGTAGGTAAAAATTTATCGGGTCGGGACGCCCCGAGGTAGAGAAGGGTGCAATGTTGCGGATATGGGATTTGGCCTCCAACCATATCCGCTTGTAAATATTCCCCTATTTCCCCAATACTCCCCAACTATCCCCAATCCCCCATTCCCTAGTCCCATTGTCTGTAAACAACACTCTGTAGAACCGACCTTCCCCTTTTTCCCCCCATTAAATGTCGTGCCCAGGTTCACCGCATCTCACGTAGACAACTATAGGACATCTTGCTAGTTATTCTTAGTCTATGTCAGTTAAGGACTCGTTTCCATTAATTCTGACTCTTCGTTGCACCAGAATGTGATTGTATGGCACCAGTAGTAAGTTTAGGACCTCCCAATACCTCCCCACAATCTCATCTCCGCATCCTCCCATCATCTCATGAAACAACAACACCAACAACAACAACAGCGGCGCGGGGAGTGCGCGTCCTCACTCCGGCTTGGTTAGCCGCCATTGACCATGTGCTCCGACGGGGTTACCACACAGGGGCTGACTGTCAGCTCCTCGTCAAGGGCGGAGCCCGGTAACCCCCCCGCACCCAATAAGAAGCGGCGGACCGATTCCATCTGGGGCGGAGCTAACGAGCCGAGGGCGTGTCACTCCCCGCTGGATATACGCAGCGACTTACCGGAGGTGACGTCAGATGCGCCCCCAGCTTGGAGAGAGAAGTCGCCACCTCCAAGCGCTGGATACCTCCCGCCTCTTTGGACCGGACCGGGTCGATTCTGCCCCTGAGCCAAGGTGCACCTTGAGCCATCGACTGTCTGCCCTCCCCTGCCATCAATCCCTGTGTGAGTCAGTCTTGTCCCGTTTGTCTGTGGTCTGTCGGGAATAAGATAAGACCGTGTCTAAGTGCCCACCTTTCTGTGCTGTACCTCTTGTCCGTGTAATCTAAACATTCTGCAAACCCATATTATAACCTCCTCCGGAGGTCTTGAGAACTGTACCCCTGGTGTCGTGTCATTTAACCCAGCCGTTGTGTCCTTTCCTTCATTGATCTAGCGTAGCGCGATTCGGCCAACGTTCGAGTGTAATCGGGTAACATGTGCGAACACGGCGGCCATTCCGCTCGGCCCACCATAAC
This sequence comes from Myxine glutinosa, assembly GCF_964187855.1. Lineage (NCBI taxonomy): Eukaryota > Metazoa > Chordata > Myxini > Myxiniformes > Myxinidae > Myxine > Myxine glutinosa. The sequence goes on from NC_136261.1 coordinate 167,317,946, forward strand.
ATCAAAGTCGTGTCCGTAACAATTGGTGTCGGGAAGTGGGATCGGTCCCGGAGCGCGTTTCACGCGCTCGAAATTATAACGGCGAAATTTAATTGTGTTTTACAAAAAAAAATAAAAACCCGAATTTTGAAAGTCGCGCTATGGCAGACCAAGACGGCTGGGTTCCGGTAGAGGAGAGTGAGGCAGGGTCGATCCAGGACCAAATTGAGGGACATGAGGAGAGCGAAGCAGTGAGGGTAGCAGACGCACAAAATGGCGGCCTCGCACACATGGTTATTGTGGCGCCAAATTTAGCCGCGCCCGTGACCGTAGCAGCGCCGCCGATGGATTGGGGCCTATTTATGGAACAAATAAAGGCGCTCATGGTCCAGACAAGTGAAGACCTGAGGAATGACTTGGGAAACCAAATGGGGGTAATGGGGAAGCGGATGGATGCTCAGGGTGAGCGATTGGAGGGCCAAATGGGGGTAATGAGGGACGAAGCGAGGGGTACCGGTGAGGGGTTAGACAATAATTTTAAGGGATTAGACAAGAAATTTGGGAAGTTAGACGACAAATTTGAGGGGTTAGACAACGGGATAAAGAGGTGAAAAATGGGTTAATGGGGGTAGAAAACAGAATGGCCGCTCAAGAGAATCAAATGGAAGGGATGCAAAAGGGGTTAGAGGGGTTAGAAAACAGGATGGAAGGCAAATTGAGGGACATGAGGGACCAAGCGGAAAGGGAAGTTAAACAAATGGGGCAGCAGATAGAGGGGGTCAGAATGGGGGTAGAAACTAAACTGGATGCTCACAGGGAGGAAATGGAGCAGATGAGGGTGGCATCTGGGCAGGAGATGCAAGTGATGGGAGAGGAGATCAGAAGAGGTGTGAGTGAGGAGGTCGGAGGAGTGCGCGAGGAGGTGAGGCACTGTAAGGAGCGCATGGAGAAGGAGGTGAGAAAGGGGACTGTAAAATTGCAAGGGGGTATAGAGGAGTTGACGCTGGGAGTAGAACAACTGACAGTGGGACAAAAGGAGTTGGGGGACCAGGTAAAGAAGAACACAGCGGTAATAGAGGGTTTAAAATCGACACAGAAGGAGATGAAAAAGGACGTAGGGGTAATTAAAAAAGAGTGTCAGACGGTACATGAGGACCTGACGAGGAAAATGAACAAAGTGGTAGAGGTGATGGAGGTTAAAGAGCGGGAGGTGCGGGAGCACATAGAAAAAAATAAAGTGGAGTTAGAGGAAGAACTTAAAGGGGCGCACGAGGAGATGAAGGAGGTGAAGCAGAAATTAGAAGAAGTGGAAGAAGGGGTGAGCGAAATTAAGAAGCGACGGAGAGAGGATAAGAAAGAGATAAAGGAGGAAGTAAAAGAATTGGTCCAAAGTCTGTGTTCGGATCGTGATGATGTGCTCATTAACCGGATGAGGGATTCGCAGGTGATGGAGGAGAAGCGAAGAGGAAGAGGACCCGGTGTAAGTGGTGACCAATATGGTCGTGCGTATGATGCGCCAGGTGATTTAAGAAGCTTGGGGGTCGAGATGGACCCGGGTGTTCGTGAGAGGCCGTTGGTGAAGTGTGCGACGGGTCTGGTGTGCGAAACAGGGGGTGTGCGAGAAAGTCCGACTCTGGGGTGTGTGAGGAAAAAGTGTGTGCCAAGGTGTTCGGTGGTCAGGTGTGTGACCAAGGCTGGGAGTGGAATGAGTGTAGCTGGGTGTGTTAGAGAAGGTACGACGAGGAGCATGGAAACGGCTGGATGTATGAGCACGAAAGGGGTAGCGTATGCTTGTAAGTATCCAGGTGAGGCATCGACGGTAACCGGGTTAGAGGTTAGGTCGACTTTTAGCCGAATCGGGCCCTCGGTGCGTGCCGGGCTTCGCGTGCCGCGAGGACCAGCGGGGATCCGAACCACGGCGGTTTCGAAAGAACCGCCGTACGCGATCCACGCTGTGCCTCGCTTGGAACGGCCGCGTCCGGGCTCCACTAGGCGGAGCGGGCAGCCCGATAGGAAGGGTCGTCATGGCGACCACCTTTTGTTGAGGCATTCCGGCAGGTCGAGATCGGGCCATGGGATGGCTCCGTGCCGAGATGGTGCGTGGGATCTCGGCCCGGGTAAGCCCCCGTCCCTGCCCCGAATGCGGGACGCATCCAGCCGCTGGCACAGAACAACCCGCATTCATGGCTTGGCTGTACGCAGCCGAGCTTTAGAAGTAAATTGGTGCACCGAGAGGCATTAGTAAGTAGACTGTAATGACGAGGATAGTGTTTTGGCCCCGAAATTAGAAAAACAAAATTTGATGATTGGCAAAGGATTGGCAGTAATGATTGGCAGATGATGGGCAGTGATTGGCAAATTTTTGATTTGTTGAAATTTGATGTGCAAAATTGGTAGTGAGCGATGGGCCCGGTGGGTAAGGGTGGCATCCCTGCCACCCTTCCCAAGTGGGGCAAATGCGCTATAGTTTATGGGGTGTATGGCAGTGAAAACAAGCCCGGGTGGGTTAGGATATTGATAGGGATCTAGAAGATGACATTAGGTGACGATAAGGTTAGGTAGTGACTGATACCTGTAGTGGGGACGCAGGTAGATTAGGGTGGATGAGAATGACGAGGGAGCGCAATAGTTTAAAGGGACGACTGGGAAGCGCAAGTTTCAGAGGGGAGTAGTTAGATGAGATGATGCTGTGTGAGAACTGGACAGGTGTGTGGAGCAGTGTGGAGCAGTGTATGAGTAGTGAGTGTTGTGGATCAGCGCGAATGCGCTTGGGGAGAGAAGGGTGCAGGCGGCACCAAGTATGAGAGCACAGGTGTGCAAGTACAGGTGTGTGGAGAGAGTTGGAGTAAGTGGTACGGAGTGGTGTGCATGGTGCGAAGGTGTGGATGGGGGAAGAGTGGACCCCTTTCACGAGTACCCGGGGCGGGTAGTGTAAGTGTTAGGTAGAGGGTATAGGTAAATTGTGGTTGGATATTGGCATTTGTGGTGCGGTTGCAGAATGGTATTGTGGATGGGTGCATTAGTGTTGTGGAAATGGCTGGGCGTGTAGCCTGTTAGTGTGTGTAGTTGGTTTGGGCACTCCACCACTGTGAGGATGTCGGCCAGGTGAGGCCGCAGGTGGGCTCTGGGAGCCGTTAGTGTCAGTGGGGCCCGAGGATCCGGAGGACGGACCCGGGTAGCCCAGTGCCAGAGAGGGCACTGAGTGGGGCGAGCGCCAGAGGGCCTTCCCCAGGTAGTTAGGTTAGGGTAAGGAGCAGGTAAGCTCGGAGGCAACTGCAGTGGTGGAGGTGTGCAGGTGGGTAGACCTGCGGGGAGAGCTACACGTCGCGGCCCAGAAATTGTGCGAGGGCACCGGGAGATGAATCGGGGGAGTGAGACCCCAAATTGAAAAGCACCACAGTTTGGTCAATGGGAATTGGTTTTTAGAACCCATAGTGTAAGAGGGCCAATGGTTTGGCAGGAGAAAGACCCCGGGTAATGTAAAGTTGTTAAAGTCATTTAGGAAATAGTTAGGATTGATGAACCTGTCGCACCATACGCAGCCACTTACCTGTGGTGATGATGACTCCACACCTGTGTTTTCTTTGTTCTGTGTGCAGGAAAGGAGAATTGCTGTTGGATTTGTGAGACGCATCACGACGTGGATGAGACATTGGGGTGATTCCATCTCTCCCTCCCTAGGAGGGACTGATGATGAATTGGTGATGGCAAATTATGATGTTGAGTTGGAGATGGCAAATTTTGATGAGAGTTGAAAATGGCAAATTTGATTGGTTAGGAGGGAGAGAAGACGAATTTGGTTTATGGGAGGAACGGGGAAGACAGTAGGGACGTTTGTTGATTTGTAAAGTAGATGTTTATGGGTAGTGTTGTGTTTTGTGGATACAGTAAGGGGTAAGGGAGGGGCAATGTAGGTTACCTGGTGGGGGGGGGGGGGGGGGGGTGTACGGTAGGAACGTACCTGTCTCACCTGGTTCCCATGTGCCCCCAGTGTGCATTACCTTATGTTGCGTGCACTTTTGCGCCCTTACCACCTTACTCACTTGTCTTCTTCTTTTGTCTCCCACCTCCGAGGATCTGGCTTTGGGGCAGAGAGAGAGGAGAGAGAGGTGCTGGCTCCGCAGTTGTGGGCCTGCACTTTCGCTGCTTGCTGCCGGGATCGATACACCATATGGACCGCAATTTTTGTGGCCGCCCACCAGGGACCGCAGTTCGCTTGCGGGCAAGCACCACCCGTGGATGGACCTATGGGTCAACGTGGCACCTATGCCATACAGGTGAACCACTTTTAGTTGGCCCCTGACGGCCACAATACAGAAATGGACGCGGTTGGTGCCTTTCTTTATTTTTGAAAGAAGCCAGAAGGCCAAGTGCACCACATGAAGGCAAGACCAGCGGCAGAACATCGGCCGGCTGCGACACCACCGGTGATTGTTGAACACTTTATTGGTGCACCGGATGGTGCTGACTGTGTTATGGGGTGGTGCTTTTGGTGCTTGGATGGGGTGCTCTGCACATTATTAAAGGCCGTAAGGCCACAGAGCACTCGTGGGTTGGTGTATCGATGCTGGCATGCGTGCTCTCTCTATGCATAACATCTGCATGTGTTCCTCCAAAAACAGGTCCTGGATCGTAGTGTAAATATCAGTGTAGTCTTGTGTAAATAATGCTCCCTACCGGCTGTATGTTTAGTTTGAGAATTCTTTCCGCGATTCGGTTATCCTGTGGGTGTGTTTCTGTGAGGAGAAGGGTGCAACGTCGCAGGGGGACATATTTACTCATTTGTGAACATCTGTAAAACTGTCGCACTCAGGGTAGAGTTAATAGTAGAGGGAACTACATCTGAGTGCCACACTAAAGTAGGTAAAAATTTATCGGGTCGGGACGCCCCGAGGTAGAGAAGGGTGCAATGTTGCGGATATGGGATTTGGCCTCCAACCATATCCGCTTGTAAATATTCCCCTATTTCCCCAATACTCCCCAACTATCCCCAATCCCCCATTCCCTAGTCCCATTGTCTGTAAACAACACTCTGTAGAACCGACCTTCCCCTTTTTTCCCCCATTAAATGTCGTGCCCAGGTTCACCGCATCTCACGTAGACAACTATAGGACATCTTGCTAGTTATTCTTAGTCTATGTCAGTTAAGGACTCGTTTCCATTAATTCTGACTCTTCGTTGCACCAGAATGTGATTGTATGGCACCAGTAGTAAGTTTAGGACCTCCCAATACCTCCCCACAATCTCATCTCCGCATCCTCCCATCATCTCATGAAACAACAACACCAACAACAACAACAGCGGCGCGGGGAGTGCGCGTCCTCACTCCGGCTTGGTTAGCCGCCATTGACCATGTGCTCCGACGGGGTTACCACACAGGGGCTGACTGTCAGCTCCTCGTCAAGGGCGGAGCCCGGTAACCCCCCCGCACCCAATAAGAAGCGGCGGACCGATTCCATCTGGGGTGGAGCTAACGAGCCGAGGGCGTGTCACTCCCCGCTGGATATACGCAGCGACTTACCGGAGGTGACGTCAGATGCGCCCCCAGCTTGGAGAGAGAAGTCGCCACCTCCAAGCGCTGGATACCTCCCGCCTCTTTGGACCGGACCGGGTCGATTCTGCCCCTGAGCCAAGGTGCACCTTGAGCCATCGACTGCCTGCCCTCCCCTGCCATCAATCCCTGTGTGAGTCAGTCTTGTCCCGTTTGTCTGTGGTCTGTCGGGAATAAGATAAGACCGTGTCTAAGTGCCCACCTTTCTGTGCTGTACCTCTTGTCCGTGTAATCTAAACATTCTGCAAACCCATATTATAACCTCCTCCGGAGGTCTTGAGAACTGTACCCCTGGTGTCGTGTCATTTAACCCAGCCGTTGTGTCCTTTCCTTCATTGATCTAGCGTAGCGCGATTCGGCCAACGTTCGAGTGTAATCGGGTAACTTGTGCGAACACGGCGGCCATTCCGCTCGGCCCACCATAACATCAAAGTCGTGTCCGTAACAATATATATATATATATATATATATATATATATATATATATATATATACAGTGAACCCTCGTTTATCGCGGGGGTTACGTTCCAGAACCCCCCGCGATAAACGAAAATCCGCGAAGTAGCGACCATTTTTTTTTTTTTAATATATATATATTTTAAAGCATTATGAACTCCCCACACTCTTATTAACCTTTCCCATACTCTTATAAACACTTCCTATACTCTTAAACACTTTTTACACTCTTAAACATACGTAATTTTAACAACATATAAAATTCTAATGGGTACTCACCATTGAAGATACTGTAGCTACCCATGGGTTCCCCAAGCAAGACCAGCATCAGAATCTCCTTGCTCCAGCCGGTGACGTCACCGGCGGGGATTCCCGGCGCGAGAGTGGCTGGTCACGTGACCGCTAAAGCGTGCCGCGCTTTGCGGGTATAATCAGCTACACCTGTTGATCACGTGACCACCGATTCACCGAAGCACGCCACGCTTGAGAGGTGTGGCTTTCGGTTTCTGGTTGTGCTTTATAATGCAGCCCGATAAATGGGCTTTTCAGTGTTCCCGAGTTGGTTTTGAGAATAAATATCTTCTCGGACGAGTTTGTGTCTTGCCCGTCATTTCGTCCGTATCAAGCAAGAGCCCCGGCTCTTCAATACTACAACTTGCGTGATGAAGATGATGATGAATTAGCTGTGCAGTACTGATGACGATGAAGGTGATGACGATGATGAATGTACTGGCGTTTTCCATACGCACGACTCTTTGTCTACCCTTCTACTGTACACTATGTACAGTATTTTATTTCTTGTAATATGTTTTAAATACTGTATTTTTCTTATTTCTTTACGTTTTTTAATTTTTTAGGCTAGAAAATGCTTATTTTACCACAAAAATATTTAAAATAATAGTATATAAAAATACATTTATACCGCAAAATCCCGCGATATAGCGAAAAATTCGCGATATAATTTTACATATACTAGCGAGAAAAAACCGCGATGTACCGAATCCGCGAAAAGTGAACCGCGATATAGCGAGGGATGACTGTATATATATATATATATATATATATATATATATATATATATATATATATATATATATATATATATATATATATATATATATATATATATATATATACACAAAGAATTAAGTTAAGCACCCCCCCGTTTTTTTACAACCTCGCACATTACAAGTTTGTTGTCGTCAAAACAGTGTAATATACCCATGATATTGCTATATTTTCTGGAGAAGTGATATTATGGTCACATAAAAACATAACAATCATGCCGTTTTCAATATTTTATTCTGAATAATTTAAGGTGAAATTTTTTGGGAATTTTAGGCATATTTTCACCTCAATTTAAGTATGGAGCTATAGGTCCATCACGGACAGTGTGGATGACGTTTATGTTTTCTAACGTACAGTCATTGTTCTGAGAAGACCTCTAGCGATCTTTGCGTCAATAACGTGTGTAGGACCCACGTGATCGGATCACTGACTCAACCCTACGTCTCATAGACCCTGTAAGCCGTCGTATGCGTTGCTGTGGCAGGTTGTTCCATTCCCGATGTAATGCACGTTCCAATTCATCCAGATTGGCTATTGGAGGGACCATCTTCGCAATTTGTCGTCCCAACATGTCCCAAACGTGCTCGAGGGGGTTCAGGTCAGGACTGTACGCAGGCCAGGGGATGGTTGTCACAGCACCTTGCTCCAGCAAGGCTCGGACGCGTCTCGCACGGTGAGGCCTGGCGTTGTCATCCATGAAGATGGGTCTGCTGGCGAGGGTGTGGTCATCGAAGTGCGGGATTACGGTGGTATTCAGGATTTCCTCGGCATATCGCTCTCCGTTGAGGTTACCTCGCACAGTTATCAGGTCCAATTTACAGTCATGGGAGAAGCATCCCCAGACCATAATCGAGCCACCACCAAAGGGTACCGTTGGTTGAATGTTTTTAGGTGCATACGCGGTGCTTAACTTAATTCTTTGTGTAGGGGTGCTTAACTTAATTCTTTGTGTATATATATATATATACAGTGAAACCTTGACTTACGAGGGCACCAACTTACGAGTTTTCCGAGATACGAGCCGTCGCTCGGGCGGTTTTTTGCTTTGAGATGCGAGCCGAGATCTGAGTTACGAGCTTACGCCACCCGCCACCAGGTGGGTTCCGGTCACGTGGTTATCTTGCCGTGCAAGCATCTCTGCCGTATATCGCTGCTGCTTTGTTTTCGCATTTTGGTTATTTTGGAGCTTACGCCACCCGCCACCAGGTGGGTTCAGGTCACGTGGTTATCTTGCCGTGCAAGCATCTCTGCCGTATATCGCTGCTGCTTTGTTTTCGCATTTTGGTTATTTTGGAAAATTTCTTAGTTTTAACCATGGGTCCTAAGAAATTGAGTGCCAAGGGCAGTACTGAGAAGAAGAAGAGGATGATGTGCTTGGATATAAAAAACGCAATCGTCGAAAAACATGAGCGAGGTGTGCGTGTTGTCGACTTGGCGAGGCAGTACGATCGTAGTACTTCTACGATATGTACGATTTTGAAGCAAAAGGAGTCGATAAAGGCTATAACGCCAGCCAAGGGCGTTACGATTATTTCAAAGCTCCGGACCTCTATCCATGAAGAGATGGAGAAGTTGTTGTTTGTGTGGTTGACGGAGAAGCAGCTCGCAGGAGATACCGTGACCGAGAACATCATGTGTGAGAAGGCACGAGACATTTACGTGGATTTGGTGCAGCAGACGGCGGGAACATCAACGGACGAGGCATCGGAAGTCATTCAAAGCCAGTCGGGGATGGTTTGATAATTTTAAGAAGAGGACCGGCATTCACTCCGTCGTCGGGCATGGTGAGGCAGCAAGCTCGGATGTGAAGGCAGCTGAAGATTTTATTATAACTTTTGCCGAACTGATAGAAGCCGAATGATACATCCCCCAGCAAATCTTCAACTGTGACGAGACAGGGCTCTTCTGGAAAAAGATGCCGAGGAGGACGTATATAACGGCAGAGGAGAAGAGCATGCCCGGCCACAACTTGTTCAGAGTGCCGGCGATAGCTCGCCTTCTCTTTGTGGAAAACACGGTGAGATCCTCCTTAACATCCAACAACTAATGGGACGCAAACGGGGCGCCCAGTTTAGCGGTACACACATTGATGAATCACCCTGCCTGTGATTCACCCATGACAGGTTATAGCTGGGTCGGGATTCAAACCCAGGCTGGACAGTTTAGAGTCAAGTGTGCGTACCTCCAGTCCAGGCCATCCTGCCAACTTGTATGCTGCATACAGGTGAAATATAAAGCGCGAGATATTTATATATATACTGTATATTAAAAAAACAAATTGGTGTGGTTTTTGGCGGGTTGGAACGGATTAATAGCATTTCAATACCTTTTTATGGGGAAATTTAATTTGAGAAATGAGCAAATTGAGTTACGAGCTCGGTCACAGAACGAATTAAACTCGTAAGTCAAGGTTTCACTGTATGTGTATATATATATATATATATATATATATATATATATATATATATATATATATATATATATATACACAAGTTCAAAACACACCTGGTCACAAGTGTGCCGCACTGACCGGGTCCTCAGTCGAGGTCCTCAGCGTCATCCCGTTTCGGCCCTACAACCTCGATATGGTCAGCTAAGTTGGGCCAGCAGGGGCACATACACATCCACATGCAGCAACACCACCTGGATGCGTTCATACCCCCACCCCCAGCCAGTGCCAATGCAGACTATAATAACAAAATCGCCTCCACATCCAGAATCCACAGCACCAAACAAACATGTTGGAACACTCAAACACCCACCTTTATACTTCCCTTTCCCCCATACCTGGCCATTTCACTCTCCTCCTCACATCCTTTCCCTGCTGAAGTACAACCCCAGGACATACAACACTGTGGCTTGCTACCTGGCTGTTTCTCCCGGCCGTCTTACGTGTCCCCTTTTCAAAGGCACTGCGTTGCTGTACCTCCTCCTCACCCACCTTACGCACACAACCCATCCGGCTCTGACAAGGCCAACTGCCCCCGATGCTGTCTCTCCAGCGTCACCAGCCTATTCCTGGTCGCCACCCAGTCTTTCCTGGGAGTCACTGGTAGCACCAGCACAAACATAAGTTCAAAACACACCTGGTCACAAGTGTGCCGCACTGACCGGGTCCTCAGTCGAGGTCCTCAGCGTCATCCCGTTTCGGCCCTTCAACCTCGATACGGTCAGCTAAGGTGGCCAGCAGGGGCACATACACATCCACATGCAGCAACACCACCTGGATGCGTACATACCCCCACCCCCAGCCAGTGCGAATGCAGACTACAATAACAAAATCGCCTCCACATCCAGAATCCACAGCACCAAACAAACATGGTGGAACACTCAAACACCCATCTTTATACTTCCCTTTCTCCCATACCTGGCCATTTCACTCTCCTCCTCACATCCTTTCCCTGCTGAAGTACAACCCCAGGACATCACCTTTATCTATCAATATTGTTGAAATGAAGATCAAATAGCTGTATGTTGAAATATGTTGAAAAAGTCAAAACTTTACATGGGGTGTACTTACTTTTTCACATGACTGTATATTGTTACAGGTCGCGGACAGATGTTATATTGACCGAGCGGTGGTGTATTACCGCGACCTAACAGGATCCCCGACTCACCCGATTCCACCCAAACGTTGGCCGGATCGCACCGCAGCTGCTCAATGAGGGAAAAGACGAAAACGACGAATGCAAAGAGGAAAACGAAGGCAAAGAAAGGTTTGGAAATACTACTGAATTTATTGACTATTTACACACAAGCAAAAAGAAAGCAGTCACGTTTATTTACAAGCACATAAGACGCAGGTGACACAGGGAAAATACTAGCTTATACAGACTTAATTAACCCAGGACAGAACAAACAGAACAAACTCACGTACACAAGAAGGATGGAAAGGCAGGAGGTGGATGGCTGGAAGGAGAGGAAGGTCCAAAGGGGTCCTGCAGCACGATCGGCGCGTTTAGCAGCCGCCGTTCCTTCACGGCCTTGCTCAAAACCGCCGTCCAGGCCCCAAGTGGCTGTGGGGTGTTGTTGCTGCTGTGGCCTCCGCTGCTTTCCCAGGACTTGTCTGACGCGTCTGGTCCAAACCCTCAACTCTTTCTTGGTTCACTCACTCCTCACCACCGACTCCTCACCGCAATCAACGCAACCACTGACCGCCACCACCGACTCCTCACCGCAACCAACTGACCACCGACTCCACTGACTGACTCTTCACGACTCTCTCTCTTTTGTGACCAACTCTCTCTGGCAACCGACTCACTTGCTTCCTGCGTGCGCGCCTTTATAACGCCTCCGGCGATTAAGCCGCCGGACTTTTGGACACGCCCATCGGGGTGCTCACCTCGGCCCTGGTTGGTCGCGCGACCCTCGGGCTCCGCCCTTGATGACGACGGGCGGGCACGCCCCTCTTCCCCTCTATGACGAGGTGGAGACACGCCTTTCTTCCCCGACTCGAGCCCATGGTCAATGGTGGTTTTGGAGGGGATGTAATATGGGCAATCGAGGCTCGGCAATGACGAGAGGGGATGTAATATGGGCAATCGAGGCTCGGCAATGACGGAAGGGGGTGTAAAAGGAAATGGAGATTTTGGGGATGGGAAGGAAAGGGGATCTATTCTCTTTCACTGGTGCAATGGAGTACTTCAATTAATGGGAGACACAGCCTTACTCTAAAACACAGAATAAGAGATAACTATCAACAGGGGTATTCTATTATTTGGCTGATGTGTATGCTTGTGGACTAATTATGGGATGCCCTTTCACCTTTACACAGCTCCGGAGGTAGGGGGGCGCAGAATAACCAATAATAATAATAGTACAGCACACAATCAAAAAATATACAGTGCTCATCTCCGCAACACTGCACCCTCCTCCTCTTAGGCACGACCCGGGCCTACAACTTTTATTTTTAGTGTGACACGTAGGTGTAGTTCCCTCTACTTTTAACCTGACCCTGAGTGCGACAGTTTTAAAACATAAATAAATGTGTCCCGCTGCTCTATTGCACCCTGCCTAACAGACTTACGCCCACAGTTAACCGAATTGCGGAATGGTCTTCAAACTACACACTGACGGTGGGAAGCATTATTTACACTTGACGCTACTTTTATTTACAAGACTAACCCAGGACCTGTAATTGTTCTTTCTGGGGAGGAGACAGTCTGCTCTGCATCAATGCACCATGAACGCACCCAAAAACGCACCAATACAAGCACCCAAGCACCAATCGGTGCAGTCATCACTGTTCAAGTGTTCAATGCATGTTCAATAAAAATAAAATCAACAACCCCTAACCCTGCAGGTGATCTCTTGCTCTTCGGCTCCCTCTGCTGGTTATTATTATTTTCCTGGTGTTGTCATCTTCCCTTGCTGGCGGCCTATTTGCAATAAAAGAATGCACCTAACGTGTCCGTTTTTATTTTATTTATGGCCCACAGGGGCCGACTACGTGTGGTTCACCTGTGGGGCATCGGTGCCCTGTGGCCAAGGTCCGCCAGCAAGATTTCGGGCCCTCATGGCCGGTGCCAGCAGAGGGGCCATGCCCCAACCCATGGGGTCCATAGGTGGTGCTCGGCCACAGACATGTGGTCCATAATGTGGTGCATCGATGCAGACAGCTGGTTCTGGGAATTTCGGGCGCACAATGGCCGACCCACGCACGCTCCCCTCGGCACCCAGTGGCGCACAGGTCATGTGGGAGACAAATGGGGAAAGACAATTGAGCGAGGGGTAAGGTCACAAGGGTACACATCAATAAGGCAATGCAAGGCGAAATGCGTACGGAGGGCGAAGTGAGAAAGCTCGTCCCTACCGTACGTCACCCCCCTGTCACCTACCCTACCCCATATGTACAAAAATCTACACATTTACAAATTCGTCACTACTGTCACGTCTTCCCCATATTTCCCCTATAATTCGTCTCCACAATCCCTCTACTTCAAAATTTGCCATCACCAAATTCATCATCAATCCTCATAAGGAGGCAGAGATGGAACATCAAAGCACAATGTCACACCCACGTCATGATGCGTCTCACAATCCAAACATTTGCACAGTAAAAATAATTAAACATGGCATGGTGCGGAGTACCTGTCACCTCAGGTGAGTGGATGCAGATGGTGCGAGGAGACTTCATCCTAACTACTTTCTAAATGACATTAACACACTTTACACTACCCGGGGTCTTTCCCTGCCAATCCATTGGCCAACTTACACTATGGGTTCTAAAAACCAATTCCCATTGACCAAACTGTGGTGCTTCTCAATTTGGGGTCTCACTCCCCCGATTCATCTCCCGGTGCCCTCGCACAATTTCTGGGCTGCGACGTGTAGCTCTCCCAGCAGGTCTACCCACCTGCACACCTCCACCACTGCAGTTGCCACCCGAGCTTACCTAGCTCCTCACCCTAACCTAACTAACTGGGGAAGGCCCTCTCCTGGCTCTGTCACCCCTTGGTGCCCTCTGGCACTGGGCTACCCAGGTCCGTCCTCCGGATCCTCGGGCCCCATCCACAACAACTACTACCGGCTCCCAGAGCCCACCTGCGGCCTCACCTGGCCGACATCCTCACAGTGGTGGAGCGCCCAACCAACTACACACACTAACAGGCTACACGCCCAGCCATTTCCACAACACTAATGCACCCATCCAAAGACCATTCTTTCACCCGCACCACAGATGCCAATATCCAACCACAATTTACCTGTACCCTCTACCTAACACTTACACTACCCGCCCCGGGTATCCGTGATGGGGGTCCACTCTTCCCCCATTCACACCTTCGCACCATCCACTCCACTGCACAATTTCCACCATACTCACTCCACGACCATCCATTCCTATACTCCATTTCATTTATTCCATACACCTGTCCTCCATTCACCTGTCGTTGCACACCTGTGCAATTATACCTGGTGCCACCTGCACCCTCCTTTCTTCCTGGACCATTTGGTCAACACAACACGCAATCACCACTACTCCCTCATACACTGCTCCACACACCTGTTCAGTTGCACACCTGTGCAATCACACCTGTTCAATTCTCACCTGTTCAATCTTCACACACACGGCATCATCTCAGCTAACTACTCCCCTCTGAAACTTGCGCTTCCCAGTCGTCCCTTTAAACTATTGCGCTCCCACGTCATTATCATCCACACTAAACTACCTGCGTCCCCACTACAGGTATCCTTGTCACTAACTAATCTTAACGTTACCTAATGTCATCTTCGCTAGATCCCTATCAATATAACCAAGCCCTCCCTGGCTCGGTTGTCATAGCCACCCCATAAACTATTGCGCATTTGCCCCCACCTGTGAGGGATGGTGGATTTGCCATCCCTCCACATCGGGGAGGTCCTACTATCAATTTCGCACACCTAAATCCAACCAATCAAAAATTTGCCATTCATCTGCCAATCACCGTACCAATCATCAAATTTCGCCTTTTTTTAATTTTGTGGCCAAAACACTATCCTCATCACCCGTCTACTTATTAGATCCTCTCGGTGCGCCAATTCACGTCTACAGCCCGGCTGCGTACAGCCGAGCAATGAACGCGGGTTCTTTGGTGCCGGCGGCTGGATACGTCCCGCATTCGGGGCAGGGACGGGGGCTTACCCGGGCCGAGATCCCACGCACCACCTCGGCGTGGAGCCATCCAATGTCCCGATCTCGACCTGCCGGCACGTCTCAACAAAACGTGGTCGCCATGACGACCCTTCCTATCCAGCTGCCCGCTCCGCCTAGTGGAGCCCGGACGCGGCCGTTCCAAGCGAGGCACAGCGTGGATCGCGTACGGCGGTTCTTACGAAACCGCCGTGGTTCGGATCCCCGCTGGTCCTCGCGGCACGCGAAGCTGCCCGACGCGCACCGAGGGCCCGATTCGGCTATAAGTCGTTCTAACCTCTAACCCGGTTACCGTCGATGCTTCACCTGCATGCTTACATGCATACGCTACCCCTTTCTTGCTCATACATGCAGCCATTTCCATGCTCCTCGTCGTACCTTTTCTTACACACCTCGGTACACTCATTCCGCTCACCGACTTGGTCACACACCTGACCACCGAACACCTTGGCACACATTCGTCGCTCGCACACCTCACCAACACACCTCCTCGCGCCCCTTCCTCGGTCACCTCCTCTGTGACAATCACAGGTGTGCTCTCACTCGCACACCCAACCACGTGCCTCACTACCAATTCCAGCGTGCATTCCCACTCACGCTCTACCATTCCAGGTGTGCATCCTTCCATTCCAGGTGTACACCCTCGCTCACCTGTCATAACCAACTCACGCTCCGTGTCACTCTCACTACTCTCACCACCACTCTTGACAACGCACTCACCCTTACTCCCGACAGCGCACTCTTTCCTCATGCACCTGTCCGTTACACACCTTTCTCACGCATCCTCTTGCGCACACTTTTCCGTTACTTCCTCCGTAACGCTCACCACACCGCGCTTCCATGTGCTCCCTCGCACACGCGCTACGTCCAACTCACTCTTGACGGCACACTCACTCCTCGGCGTGCACTTTTTCCTCACACACCCCATGGTCGGACATTCTCGCACACCTCTTTTTTCGCACACCAGACCTGTCGCACACTTCACCAACGGCCTCTCACGAACACCCGGATCCAAACCAATCCCCAAGCCGACTGAAGCTTTCCTCACATCATATACATTGCCACTCACCTCCGTACCTCGTCGTCGCACCTCCTTTGCCACCTGCAAACTCTTTATTCGGTTAGTGAGCATCACATCATGAGTTGAGCACCGACCTTGCACATATTCCATCACCTCCTCCTGGATTTCTCTTTTAGTTTCTGTCCGTCCCTTCTTAATTTCACTCACCTCTTCTTCCACTTCCTCTAATTTTTGTTTAACCTCTTTTATTTCTCGGTGCGTCTCTTCAAGTTCGTCCTCTAAGGCTACCGTGACCGTCTCTATGTGCATCCTCACCTGCCGGTCCTTTGTCTCCATTATCTCTGTCACCTCGTCCACCCTCATTGTCAGTTCCTCCCGTACCATCTGACATTGCCTCTGCGTCGCTATTAATTCGTTTTTAATTTCTTTTTGTGTCGCCTTTAACCCTCCTAGTACCGCAGTGTTCTTTTGAACCTGCTCCACTAGTTCTTTTTGTCCCTCCGTCAGCTGTTCCACCTCCTCCGTCAGATCTTCTATTCCCCCTTGTAACTTTGCCGTATTATTTCTCACCTCTTTCTCCATACGCTTCTCACCTCGCTTTACCTCCTCGCGTAGCCCCGAAACCTCCTCACCCACACCTCGTCGTATCTCCTCCTTCATCTCCTCCCTCTCTGTTGTAGATGCCACCCTCATCTGTCCCAATTCATCCCTCTGAGCATCCAGTTTGGTTTCTACCCCGATTTTTACCTCCTCTATCTGCTCTCCCATTTGTTTAATTTCTCTGGCGGATTTGCTCCCCTATCTCCCGCAATTTGTCTTCCATCCTATTTTCTAGCCCCATTAACCCATTCCTTACCTCTTTTATCCCGTTGTCTAATGCCTCACCGGTACCCCTCACTTCGTCCCTCATTACCCCCATTTGGCCCCCCATCTCTCCCATTTGGCCCCCCATTTCTCCCATACTGCTTTTCAAACCTCTAATTTGGTCTCCCAATTGCTCACTATTCTTTTCCATAAGGGCCTTCATTTGCATCATAAAAAGGTTCAAATCCACCAGCGGCGCTGCTGCGGTCGCGGGCGCGGCAAAATTTGGTGCCGCTACACCCACGTGCGCGAGGACGCCATTTTGTGCGCCTGATACCCCCTCAACCGCCTCCTCATTGCTCTCCTCCTCCCTTTCATCCACATACATTTCCCCTAGGTCCTGGGTCGATTCTACCCCGTCTATCTCTCCCACCGGCATCCCGTCGCCTTGACCAGCCATGGCGCGATTTCAAAATTCGGGTTTTGCTTTAAAACAAAACAAATTTCGTCCGCTCCAAATTTTGACCAAATTTTTTCTAGATGTTTTAAAAAAAAATTTGGTTCGGGCCCCGAATCTCACTCCCAGACACCAATTGTTACAGGTCGCGGACAGATGTTATATTGACCGAGCGGTGGTGTATTACCGCGACCTAACAGGATCCCCGACTCACCCGATTCCACCCAAACGTTGGCCGGATCGCACCGCAGCTGCTCAATGAGGGAAAAGACGAAAACGACGAATGCAAAGAGGAAAACGAAGGCAAAGAAAGGTTTGGAAATACTACTGAATTTATTGACTATTTACACACAAGCAAAAAGAAAGCAGTCACGTTTATTTACAAGCACATAAGACGCAGGTGACACAGGGAAAATACTAGCTTATACAGACTTAATTAACCCAGGACAGAACAAACAGAACAAACTCACGTACACAAGAAGGATGGAAAGGCAGGAGGTGGATGGCTGGAAGGAGAGGAAGGTCCAAAGGGGTCCTGCAGCACGATCGGCGCGTTTAGCAGCCGCCGTTCCTTCACGGCCTTGCTCAAAACCGCCGTCCAGGCCCCAAGTGGCTGTGGGGTGTTGTTGCTGCTGTGGCCTCCGCTGCTTTCCCAGGACTTGTCTGACGCGTCTGGTCCAAACCCTCAACTCTTTCTTGGTTCACTCACTCCTCACCACCGACTCCTCACCGCAATCAACGCAACCACTGACCGCCACCACCGACTCCTCACCGCAACCAACTGACCACCGACTCCACTGACTGACTCTTCACGACTCTCTCTCTTTTGTGACCAACTCTCTCTGGCAACCGACTCACTTGCTTCCTGCGTGCGCGCCTTTATAACGCCTCCGGCGATTAAGCCGCCGGCCTTTTGGACACGCCCATCGGGGTGCTCACCTCGGCCCTGGTTGGTCGCGCGACCCTCGGGCTCCGCCCTTGATGACGACGGGCGGGCACGCCCCTCTTCCCCTCTATGACGAGGTGGAGACACGCCTTTCTTCCCCGACTCGAGCCCATGGTCAATGGTGGTTTTGGAGGGGATGTAATATGGGCAATCGAGGCTCGGCAATGACGAGAGGGGATGTAATATGGGCAATCGAGGCTCGGCAATGACGGAAGGGGGTGTAAAAGGAAATGGAGATTTTGGGGATGGGAAGGAAAGGGGATCTATTCTCTTTCACTGGTGCAATGGAGTACTTCAATTAATGGGAGACACAGCCTTACTCTAAAACACAGAATAAGAGATAACTATCAACAGGGGTATTCTATTATTTGGCTGATGTGTATGCTTGTGGACTAATTATGGGATGCCCTTTCACCTTTACACAGCTCCGGAGGTAGGGGGGCGCAGAATAACCAATAATAATAATAGTACAGCACACAATCAAAAAATATACAGTGCTCATCTCCGCAACACTGCACCCTCCTCCTCTTAGGCACGACCCGGGCCTACAACTTTTATTTTTAGTGTGACACGTAGGTGTAGTTCCCTCTACTTTTAACCTGACCCTGAGTGCGACAGTTTTAAAACATAAATAAATGTGTCCCGCTGCTCTATTGCACCCTGCCTAACAGACTTACGCCCACAGTTAACCGAATTGCGGAATGGTCTTCAAACTACACACTGACGGTGGGAAGCATTATTTACACTTGACGCTACTTTTATTTACAAGACTAACCCAGGACCTGTAATTGTTCTTTCTGGGGAGGAGACAGTCTGCTCTGCATCAATGCACCATGAACGCACCCAAAAACGCACCAATACAAGCACCCAAGCACCAATCGGTGCAGTCATCACTGTTCAAGTGTTCAATGCATGTTCAATAAAAATAAAATCAACAACCCCTAACCCTGCAGGTGATCTCTTGCTCTTCGGCTCCCTCTGCTGGTTATTATTATTTTCCTGGTGTTGTCATCTTCCCTTGCTGGCGGCCTATTTGCAATAAAAGAATGCACCTAACGTGTCCGTTTTTATTTTATTTATGGCCCACAGGGGCCGACTACGTGTGGTTCACCTGTGGGGCATCGGTGCCCTGTGGCCAAGGTCCGCCAGCAAGATTTCGGGCCCTCATGGCCGGTGCCAGCAGAGGGGCCATGCCCCAACCCATGGGGTCCATAGGTGGTGCTCGGCCACAGACATGTGGTCCATAATGTGGTGCATCGATGCAGACAGCTGGTTCTGGGAATTTCGGGCGCACAATGGCCGACCCACGCACGCTCCCCTCGGCACCCAGTGGCGCACAGGTCATGTGGGAGACAAATGGGGAAAGACAATTGAGCGAGGGGTAAGGTCACAAGGGTACACATCAATAAGGCAATGCAAGGCGAAATGCGTACGGAGGGCGAAGTGAGAAAGCTCGTCCCTACCGTACGTCACCCCCCTGTCACCTACCCTACCCTTGCCCTTACCCCATATGTACAAAAATCTACACATTTACAAATTCGTCACTACTGTCACGTCTTCCCCATATTTCCCCTATAATTCGTCTCCACAATCCCTCTACTTCAAAATTTGCCATCACCAAATTCATCATCAATCCTCATAAGGAGGCAGAGATGGAACATCAAAGCACAATGTCACACCCACGTCATGATGCGTCTCACAATCCAAACATTTGCACAGTAAAAATAATTAAACATGGCATGGTGCGGAGTACCTGTCACCTCAGGTGAGTGGATGCAGATGGTGCGAGGAGACTTCATCCTAACTACTTTCTAAATGACATTAACACACTTTACACTACCCGGGGTCTTTCCCTGCCAATCCATTGGCCAACTTACACTATGGGTTCTAAAAACCAATTCCCATTGACCAAACTGTGGTGCTTCTCAATTTGGGGTCTCACTCCCCCGATTCATCTCCCGGTGCCCTCGCACAATTTCTGGGCTGCGACGTGTAGCTCTCCCAGCAGGTCTACCCACCTGCACACCTCCACCACTGCAGTTGCCACCCGAGCTTACCTAGCTCCTCACCCTAACCTAACTAACTGGGGAAGGCCCTCTCCTGGCTCTGTCACCCCTTGGTGCCCTCTGGCACTGGGCTACCCGGGTCCGTCCTCCGGATCCTCGGGCCCCATCCACAACAACTACTACCGGCTCCCAGAGCCCACCTGCGGCCTCACCTGGCCGACATCCTCACAGTGGTGGAGCGCCCAACCAACTACACACACTAACAGGCTACACGCCCAGCCATTTCCACAACACTAATGCACCCATCCAAAGACCATTCTTTCACCCGCACCACAGATGCCAATATCCAACCACAATTTACCTGTACCCTCTACCTAACACTTACACTACCCGCCCCGGGTATCCGTGATGGGGGTCCACTCTTCCCCCATTCACACCTTCGCACCATCCACTCCACTGCACAATTCCACCATACTCACTCCACGACCATCCATTCCTATACTCCATTTCATTTATTCCATACACCTGTCCTCCATTCACCTGTCGTTGCACACCTGTGCAATTATACCTGGTGCCACCTGCACCCTCCTTTCTTCCTGGACCATTTGGTCAACACAACACGCAATCACCACTACTCCCTCATACACTGCTCCACACACCTGTTCAGTTGCACACCTGTGCAATCACACCTGTTCAATTCTCACCTGTTCAATCTTCACACACACGGCATCATCTCAGCTAACTACTCCCCTCTGAAACTTGCGCTTCCCAGTCGTCCCTTTAAACTATTGCGCTCCCACGTCATTATCATCCACACTAAACTACCTGCGTCCCCACTACAGGTATCCTTGTCACTAACTAATCTTAACGTTACCTAATGTCATCTTCGCTAGATCCCTATCAATATAACCAAGCCCTCCCTGGCTCGGTTGTCATAGCCACCCCATAAACTATTGCGCATTTGCCCCCACCTGTGAGGGATGGTGGATTTGCCATCCCTCCACATCGGGGAGGTCCTACTATCAATTTCGCACACCTAAATCCAACCAATCAAAAATTTGCCATTCATCTGCCAATCACCGTACCAATCATCAAATTTCGCCTTTTTTTAATTTCGTGGCCAAAACACTATCCTCATCACCCGTCTACTTATTAGATCCTCTCGGTGCGCCAATTCACGTCTACAGCCCGGCTGCGTACAGCCGAGCAATGAACGCGGGTTCTTTGGTGCCGGCGGCTGGATACGTCCCGCATTCGGGGCAGGGACGGGGGCTTACCCGGGCCGAGATCCCACGCACCACCTCGGCGTGGAGCCATCCAATGTCCCGATCTCGACCTGCCGGCACGTCTCAACAAAACGTGGTCGCCATGACGACCCTTCCTATCCAGCTGCCCGCTCCGCCTAGTGGAGCCCGGACGCGGCCGTTCCAAGCGAGGCACAGCGTGGATCGCGTACGGCGGTTCTTTCGAAACCGCCGTGGTTCGGATCCCCGCTGGTCCTCGCGGCACGCGAAGCTGCCCGACGCGCACCGAGGGCCCGATTCGGCTATAAGTCGTTCTAACCTCTAACCCGGTTACCGTCGATGCTTCACCTGCATGCTTACATGCATACGCTACCCCTTTCTTGCTCATACATGCAGCCATTTCCATGCTCCTCGTCGTACCTTTTCTTACACACCTCGGTACACTCATTCCGCTCACCGACTTGGTCACACACCTGACCACCGAACACCTTGGCACACATTCGTCGCTCGCACACCTCACCAACACACCTCCTCGCGCCCCTTCCTCGGTCACCTCCTCTGTGACAATCACAGGTGTGCTCTCACTCGCACACCCAACCACGTGCCTCACTACCAATTCCAGCGTGCATTCCCACTCACGCTCTACCATTCCAGGTGTGCATCCTTCCATTCCAGGTGTACACCCTCGCTCACCTGTCATAACCAACTCACGCTCCGTGTCACTCTCACTACTCTCACCACCACTCTTGACAACGCACTCACCCTTACTCCCGACAGCGCACTCTTTCCTCATGCACCTGTCCGTTACACACCTTTCTCACGCATCCTCTTGCGCACACTTTTCCGTTACTTCCTCCGTAACACTCACCACACCGCGCTTCCATGTGCTCCCTCGCACACGCGCTACGTCCAACTCACTCTTGACGGCACACTCACTCCTCGGCGTGCACTTTTTCCTCACACACCCCATGGTCGGACATTCTCGCACACCTCTTTTTTCGCACACCAGACCTGTCGCACACTTCACCAACGGCCTCTCACGAACACCCGGATCCAAACCAATCCCCAAGCCGACTGAAGCTTTCCTCACATCATATACATTGCCACTCACCTCCGTACCTCGTCGTCGCACCTCCTTTGCCACCTGCAAACTCTTTATTCGGTTAGTGAGCATCACATCATGAGTTGAGCACCGACCTTGCACATATTCCATCACCTCCTCCTGGATTTCTCTTTTAGTTTCTGTCCGTCCCTTCTTAATTTCACTCACCTCTTCTTCCACTTCCTCTAATTTTTGTTTAACCTCTTTTATTTCTCGGTGCGTCTCTTCAAGTTCGTCCTCTAAGGCTACCGTGACCGTCTCTATGTGCATCCTCACCTGCCGGTCCTTTGTCTCCATTATCTCTGTCACCTCGTCCACCCTCATTGTCAGTTCCTCCCGTACCATCTGACATTGCCTCTGCGTCGCTATTAATTCGTTTTTAATTTCTTTTTGTGTCGCCTTTAACCCTCCTAGTACCGCAGTGTTCTTTTGAACCTGCTCCACTAGTTCTTTTTGTCCCTCCGTCAGCTGTTCCACCTCCTCCGTCAGATCTTCTATTCCCCCTTGTAACTTTGCCGTATTATTTCTCACCTCTCTCTCCATACGCTTCTCACCTCGCTTTACCTCCTCGCGTAGCCCCGAAACCTCCTCACCCACACCTCGTCGTATCTCCTCCTTCATCTCCTCCCTCTCTGTTGTAGATGCCGCCCTCATCTGTCCCAATTCATCCCTCTGAGCATCCAGTTTGGTTTCTACCCCGATTTTTACCTCCTCTATCTGCTCTCCCATTTGTTTAATTTCTCTGGCGGATTTGCTCCCCTATCTCCCGCAATTTGTCTTCCATCCTATTTTCTAGCCCCATTAACCCATTCCTTACCTCTTTTATCCCGTTGTCTAATGCCTCACCGGTACCCCTCACTTCGTCCCTCATTACCCCCATTTGGCCCCCCATCTCTCCCATTTGGCCCCCCATTTCTCCCATACTGCTTTTCAAACCTCTAATTTGGTCTCCCAATTGCTCACTATTCTTTTCCATAAGGGCCTTCATTTGCATCATAAAAAGGTTCAAATCCACCAGCGGCGCTGCTGCGGTCGCGGGCGCGGCAAAATTTGGTGCCGCTACACCCACGTGCGCGAGGACGCCATTTTGTGCGCCTGATACCCCCTCAACCGCCTCCTCATTGCTCTCCTCCTCCCTTTCATCCACATACATTTCCCCTAGGTCCTGGGTCGATTCTACCCCGTCTATCTCTCCCACCGGCATCCCGTCGCCTTGACCAGCCATGGCGCGATTTCAAAATTCGGGTTTTGCTTTAAAACAAAACAAATTTCGGCCGCTCCAAATTTTGACCAAATTTTTTCTAGATGTTTTTAAAAAAAATTTGGTTCGGGCCCCGAATCTCACTCCCAGACACCAATTGTTACAGGTCGCGGACAGATGTTATATTGACCGAGCGGTGGTGTATTACCGCGACCTAACAGGATCCCCGACTCACCCGATTCCACCCAAACGTTGGCCGGATCGCACCGCAGCTGCTCAATGAGGGAAAAGACGAAAACGACGAATGCAAAGAGGAAAACGAAGGCAAAGAAAGGTTTGGAAATACTACTGAATTTATTGACTATTTACACACAAGCAAAAAGAAAGCAGTCACGTTTATTTACAAGCACATAAGACGCAGGTGACACAGGGAAAATACTAGCTTATACAGACTTAATTAACCCAGGACAGAACAAACAGAACAAACTCACATACACAAGAAGGATGGAAAGGCAGGAGGTGGATGGCTGGAAGGAGAGGAAGGTCCAAAGGGGTCCTGCAGCACGATCGGCGCGTTTAGCAGCCGCCGTTCCTTCACGGCCTTGCTCAAAACCGCCGTCCAGGCCCCAAGTGGCTGTGGGGTGTTGTTGCTGCTGTGGTCTCCGCTGCTTTCCCAGGACATGTCTGATGCGTCTGGTCCAAACCCTCAACTCTTTCTTGGTTCACTCACTCCTCACCACCGACTCCTCACCGCAACCAACGCAACCACTGACCGCCACCACCGACTCCTCACCGCAACCAACTGACCACCGACTCCACTGACTGACTCTTCACGACTCTCTCTCTTTTGTGACCAACTCTCTCTGGCAACCGACTCACTTGCTTCCTGCGTGCGCGCCTTTATAACGCCTCCGGCGATTAAGCCGCCGGCCTTTTGGACACGCCCATCGGGGTGCTCACCTCGGCCCTGGTTGGTCACGCGACCCTCGGGCTCCGCCCTTGATGACGACGGGCGGGCACGCCCCTCTTCCCCTCTATGACGAGGTGGAGACACGCCTTTCTTCCCCGACTCGAGCCCATGGTCAATGGTGGTTTTGGAGGGGATGTAATATGGGCAATCGAGGCTCGGCAATGACGAGAGGGGATGTAATATGGGCAATCGAGGCTCGGCAATGACGGAAGGGGGTGTAAAAGGAAATGGAGATTTTGGGGATGGGAAGGAAAGGGGATCTATTCTCTTTCACTGGTGCAATGGAGTACTTCAATTAATGGGAGACACAGCCTTACTCTAAAACACAGAATAAGAGATAACTATCAACAGGGGTATTCTATTATTTGGCTGATGTGTATGCTTGTGGACTAATTATGGGATGCCCTTTCACCTTTACACAGCTCCGGAGGTAGGGGGGCGCAGAATAACCAATAATAATAATAGTACAGCACACAATCAAAAAATATACAGTGCTCATCTCCGCAACACTGCACCCTCCTCCTCTTAGGCACGACACGGGCCTACAACTTTTATTTTTAGTGTGACACGTAGGTATAGTTCCCTCTACTTTTAACCTGACCCTGAGTGCGACAGTTTTAAAACATAAATAAATGTGTCCCGCTGCTCTATTGCACCCTGCCTAACAGACACGCCCACAGTTAACCGAATTGCGGAATGGTCTTCAAACTACACACTGACGGTGGGAAGCATTATTTACACTTGACGCTACTTTTATTTACAAGACTAACCCAGGACCTGTAATTGTTCTTTCTGGGGAGGAGACAGTCTGCTCTGCATCAATGCACTATGAACGCACCCAAAAACGCACCAATACAAGCACCCAAGCACCAATCGGTGCAGTCATCAATGTTCAAGTGTTCAATGCATGTTCAATAAAAATAAAATCAACAACCCCTAACCCTGCAGGTGATCTCTTGCTCTTCGGCTCCCTCTGCTGGTTATTATTATTTTCCTGGTGTTGTCATCTTCCCTTGCTGGCGGCCTATTTGCAATAAAAGAATGCACCTAACGTGTCCGTTTTTATTTTATTTATGGCCCACAGGGGCCCGACTACGTGTGGTTCACCTGTGGGGCATCGGTGCCCTGTGGCCAAGGTCCGCCAGCAAGATTTCGGGCCCTCATGGCCGGTGCCAGCAGAGGGGCCATGCCCCAACCCATGGGGTCCATAGGTGGTGCTCGGCCACAGACATGTGGTCCATAATGTGGTGCATCGATGCAGACAGCTGGTTCTGGGAATTTCGGGTGCACAATGGCCGACCCACGCACGCTCCCCTCGGCACCCAGTGGCGCACAGGTCATGTGGGAGACAAATGGGGAAAGACAATTGAGCGAGGGGTAAGGTCACAAGGGTACACATCAATAAGGCAATGCAAGGCGAAATGCGTACGGAGGGCGAAGTGATAAAGCTCGTCCCTACCGTACGTCACCCCCCTGTCACCTACCCTACCCTTGCCCTTACCCCATATGTACAAAAATCTACACATTTACAAATTCGTCACTACTGTCACGTCTTCCCCATATTTCCCCTATATCAAATTCGTCTCCACAATCCCTCTACTTCAAAATTTGCCATCACCAAATTCATCATCAATCCTCATAAGGAGGCAGAGATGGAACATCAAAGCACAATGTCACACCCACGTCATGATGCGTCTCACAATCCAAACATTTGCACAGTAAAAATAATTAAACATGGCATGGTGCGGAGTACCTGTCACCTCAGGTGAGTGGATGCAGATGGTGCGAGGAGACTTCATCCTAACTACTTTCTAAATGACATTAACACACTTTACACTACCCGGGGTCTTTCCCTGCCAATCCATTGGCCAACTTACACTATGGGTTCTAAAAACCAATTCCCATTGACCAAACTGTGGTGCTTCTCAATTTGGGGTCTCACTCCCCCGATTCATCTCCCGGTGCCCTCGCACAATTTCTGGGCTGCGACGTGTAGCTCTCCCAGCAGGTCTACCCACCTGCACACCTCCACCACTGCAGTTGCCACCCGAGCTTACCTAGCTCCTCACCCTAACCTAACTAACTGGGGAAGGCCCTCTCCTGGCTCTGTCACCCCTTGGTGCCCTCTGGCACTGGGCTACCCGGGTCCGTCCTCCGGATCCTCGGGCCCCATCCACAACAACTACTACCGGCTCCCAGAGCCCACCTGCGGCCTCACCTGGCCGACATCCTCACAGTGGTGGAGCGCCCAACCAACTACACACACTAACAGGCTACACGCCCAGCCATTTCCACAACACTAATGCACCCATCCAAAGACCATTCTTTCACCCGCACCACAGATGCCAATATCCAACCACAATTTACCTGTACCCTCTACCTAACACTTACACTACCCGCCCCGGGTATCCGTGATGGGGGTCCACTCTTCCCCCATTCACACCTTCGCACCATCCACTCCACTGCACAATTTCCACCATACTCACTCCACGACCATCCATTCCTATACTCCATTTCATTTATTCCATACACCTGTCCTCCATTCACCTGTCGTTGCACACCTGTGCAATTATACCTGGTGCCACCTGCACCCTCCTTTCTTCCTGGACCATTTGGTCAACACAACACGCAATCACCACTACTCCCTCATACACTGCTCCACACACCTGTTCAGTTGCACACCTGTGCAATCACACCTGTTCAATTCTCACCTGTTCAATCTTCACACACACGGCATCATCTCAGCTAACTACTCCCCTCTGAAACTTGCGCTTCCCAGTCGTCCCTTTAAACTATTGCGCTCCCACGTCATCATCATCCACACTAAACTACCTGCGTCCCCACTACAGGTATTCTTGTCACTAACTAATCTTAACGTTACCTAATGTCATCTTCGCTAGATCCCTATCAATATAACCAAGCCCTCCCTGGCTCGGTTGTCATAGCCACCCCATAAACTATTGCGCATTTGCCCCCACCTGTGAGGGATGGTGGATTTGCCATCCCTCCACATCGGGGAGGTCCTACTATCAATTTCGCACACCTAAATCCAACCAATCAAAAATTTGCCATTCATCTGCCAATCACCGTACCAATCATCAAATTTCGCCTTTTTTTAATTTCGTGGCCAAAACACTATCCTCATCACCCGTCTACTTATTAGATCCTCTCGGTGCGCCAATTCACGTCTACAGCCCGGCTGCGTACAGCCGAGCAATGAACGCGGGTTCTTTGGTGCCGGCGGCTGGATACGTCCCGCATTCGGGGCAGGGACGGGGGCTTACCCGGGCCGAGATCCCACGCACCACCTCGGCGTGGAGCCATCCAATGTCCCGATCTCGACCTGCCGGCACGTCTCAACAAAACGTGGTCGCCATGACGACCCTTCCTATCCAGCTGCCCGCTCCGCCTAGTGGAGCCCGGACGCGGCCGTTCCAAGCGAGGCACAGCGTGGATCGCGTACGGCGGTTCTTTCGAAACCGCCGTGGTTCGGATCCCCGCTGGTCCTCGCGGCACGCGAAGCTGCCCGACGCGCACCGAGGGCCCGATTCGGCTATAAGTCGTTCTAACCTCTAACCCGGTTACCGTCGATGCTTCACCTGCATGCTTACATGCATACGCTACCCCTTTCTTGCTCATACATGCAGCCATTTCCATGCTCCTCGTCGTACCTTTTCTTACACACCTCGGTACACTCATTCCGCTCACCGACTTGGTCACACACCTGACCACCGAACACCTTGGCACACATTCGTCGCTCGCACACCTCACCAACACACCTCCTCGCGCCCCTTCCTCGGTCACCTCCTCTGTGACAATCACAGGTGTGCTCTCACTCGCACACCCAACCACGTGCCTCACTACCAATTCCAGCGTGCATTCCCACTCACGCTCTACCATTCCAGGTGTGCATCCTTCCATTCCAGGTGTACACCCTCGCTCACCTGTCATAACCAACTCACGCTCCGTGTCACTCTCACTACTCTCACCACCACTCTTGACAACGCACTCACCCTTACTCCCGACAGCGCACTCTTTCCTCATGCACCTGTCCGTTACACACCTTTCTCACGCATCCTCTTGCGCACACTTTTCCGTTACTTCCTCCGTAACACTCACCACACCGCGCTTCCATGTGCTCCCTCGCACACGCGCTACGTCCAACTCACTCTTGACGGCACACTCACTCCTCGGCGTGCACTTTTTCCTCACACACCCCATGGTCGGACATTCTCGCACACCTCTTTTTTCGCACACCAGACCTGTCGCACACTTCACCAACGGCCTCTCACGAACACCCGGATCCAAACCAATCCCCAAGCCGACTGAAGCTTTCCTCACATCATATACATTGCCACTCACCTCCGTACCTCGTCGTCGCACCTCCTTTGCCACCTGCAAACTCTTTATTCGGTTAGTGAGCATCACATCATGAGTTGAGCACCGACCTTGCACATATTCCATCACCTCCTCCTGGATTTCTCTTTTAGTTTCTGTCCGTCCCTTCTTAATTTCACTCACCTCTTCATCCACTTCCTCTAATTTTTGTTTAACCTCTTTTATTTCTCGTTGCGTCTCTTCAAGTTCGTCCTCTAAGGCTACCGTGACCGTCTCTATGTGCATCCTCACCTGCCGGTCCTTTGTCTCCATTATCTCTGTCACCTCGTCCACCCTCATTGTCAGTTCCTCCCGTACCATCTGACATTGCCTCTGCGTCGCTATTAATTCGTTTTTAATTTCTTTTTGTGTCGCCTTTAACCCTCCTAGTACCGCAGTGTTCTTTTGAACCTGCTCCACTAGTTCTTTTTGTCCCTCCGTCAGCTGTTCCACCTCCTCCGTCAGATCTTCTATTCCCCCTTGTAACTTTGCCGTATTATTTCTCACCTCTTTCTCCATACGCTTCTCACCTCGCTTTACCTCCTCGCGTAGCCCCGAAACCTCCTCACCCACACCTCGTCGTATCTCCTCCTTCATCTCCTCCCTCTCTGTTGTAGATGCCGCCCTCATCTGTCCCAATTCATCCCTCTGAGCATCCAGTTTGGTTTCTACCCCGATTTTTACCTCCTCTATCTGCTCTCCCATTTGTTTAATTTCTCTGGCGGATTTGCTCCCCTATCTCCCGCAATTTGTCTTCCATCCTATTTTCTAGCCCCATTAACCCATTCTTTACCTCTTTTATCCCGTTGTCTAATGCCTCACCGGTACCCCTCACTTCGTCCCTCATTACCCCCATTTGGCCCCCCATCTCTCCCATTTGGCCCCCCATTTCTCCCATACTGCTTTTCAAACCTCTAATTTGGTCTCCCAATTGCTCACTATTCTTTTCCATAAGGGCCTTCATTTGCATCATAAAAAGGTTCAAATCCACCAGCGGCGCTGCTGCGGTCGCGGGCGCGGCAACATTTGGTGCCGCTACACCCACGTGCGCGAGGACGCCATTTTGTGCGCCTGATACCCCCTCAACCGCCTCCTCATTGCTCTCCTCCTCCCTTTCATCCACATACATTTCCCCTAGGTCCTGGGTCGATTCTACCCCGTCTATCTCTCCCACCGGCATCCCGTCGCCTTGACCAGCCATGGCGCGATTTCAAAATTCGGGTTTTGCTTTAAAACAAAACAAATTTCGTCCGCTCCAAATTTTGACCAAATTTTTTCTAGATGTTTTTAAAAAAAATTTGGTTCGGGCCCCGAATCTCACTCCCAGACACCAATTGTTACAGGTCGCGGACAGATGTTATATTGACCGAGCGGTGGTGTATTACCGCGACCTAACAGGATCCCCGACTCACCCGATTCCACCCAAACGTTGGCCGGATCGCACCGCAGCTGCTCAATGAGGGAAAAGACGAAAACGACGAATGCAAAGAGGAAAACGAAGGCAAAGAAAGGTTTGGAAATACTACTGAATTTATTGACTATTTATACACAAGCAAAAAGAAAGCAGTCACGTTTATTTACAAGCACATAAGACGCAGGTGACACAGGGAAAATACTAGCTTATACAGACTTAATTAACCCAGGACAGAACAAACAGAACAAACTCACGTACACAAGAAGGATGGAAAGGCAGGAGGTGGATGGCTGGAAGGAGAGGAAGGTCCAAAGGGGTCCTGCAGCACGATCGGCGCGTTTAGCAGCCGCCGTTCCTTCACGGCCTTGCTCAAAACCGCCGTCCAGGCCCCAAGTGGCTGTGGGGTGTTGTTGCTGCTGTGGCCTCCGCTGCTTTCCCAGGACATGTCTGATGCGTCTGGTCCAAACCCTCAACTCTTTCTTGGTTCACTCACTCCTCACCACCGACTCCTCACCGCAACCAACGCAACCACTGACCGCCACCACCGACTCCTCACCGCAACCAACTGACCACCGACTCCACTGACTGACTCTTCACGACTCTCTCTCTTTTGTGACCAACTCTCTCTGGCAACCGACTCACTTGCTTCCTGCGTGCGTGCCTTTATAACGCCTCCGGCGATTAAGCCGCCGGCCTTTTGGACACGCCCATCGGGGTGCTCACCTCGGCCCTGGTTGGTCGCGCGACCCTCGGGCTCCGCCCTTGATGACGACGGGCGGGCACGCCCCTCTTCCCCTCTATGACGAGGTGGAGACACGCCTTTCTTCCCCGACTCGAGCCCATGGTCAATGGTGGTTTTGGAGGGGATGTAATATGGGCAATCGAGGCTCGGCAATGACGAGAGGGGATGTAATATGGGCAATCGAGGCTCGGCAATGACGGAAGGGGGTGTAAAAGGAAATGGAGATTTTGGGGATGGGAAGGAAAGGGGATCTATTCTCTTTCACTGGTGCAATGGAGTACTTCAATTAATGGGAGACACAGCCTTACTCTAAAACACAGAATAAGAGATAACTATCAACAGGGGTATTCTATTATTTGGCTGATGTGTATGCTTGTGGACTAATTATGGGATGCCCTTTCACCTTTACACAGCTCCGGAGGTAGGGGGGCGCAGAATAACCAATAATAATAATAGTACAGCACACAATCAAAAAATATACAGTCCTCATCTCCGCAACAATATATATATATATATATATATATATATATATATATATATACACAAAGAATTAAGTTAAGCACCCCTACACAAAGAATTAAGTTAAGCACCCCCTAATATATATTCTTTGTGTATATGTATACATTGGCATATATTCTAAGGTATGTGAGATCAAATAATGATTGGTATGACATTAGCAATTATCCATTGATGAAATGCAGATGAGTGCACGCATCTGTGACGCCCATCGCTCGTGCAGCACGTGTTATCATCCACGTGGTCGTGATTTTCTGTAAATGCACTATCATCACGGGTTATTGCAAGTCACGCCTGAGCTCGTGTGGGGGTTACATGGTCATTTTCTCGTAATGGTGGCTCGTAGACGGTTGTCGGACGGAGAAAGATGGCGGATAATAGGCATGATCGAGTCCGGAATGTCCAGAAAAGCTGTAGCTCGAACGTTTGGTTACCACCATTCGGTGATCAGTCGGTTGGTGCAGAAACACCAGGAAACGGATGCGGTGAAGGACCGCCCAAGGTCTGGAAGACCTCGCGTGACAACAGTCCGCCAAGATAGAGCGCTTTTGAGACTGGTGCGACGATATCCCTTCGCCTCGAGCCATTTCCTGAAGGACAACTGGCTGCCCAACAGAAGGCTATGTCACCGTACCGTGAGGAACCGCCTGAAATCGGCCGGTTTAAGGTCAAGACGAGTGATCAAGCGTCCAAGGCTACTCGAACGACATCAGAGGGAGCGTTTGGCATGGTGCCTAGCGCGACGTGGATGGAACATCCGGTCTTGGAGGCGTGTTCATTGGTCGGATGAAAGCCGGTTCTTGCTGTATGTGACAGATGGGCGTGTTCGGGTGTGGCGCCACAAAAACACCGCGTATGCACCTAAAAACATTCAACCAACGGTACCCTTTGGTGGTGGCTCGATTATGGTCTGGGGATGCTTCTCCCATGACTGTAAATTGGACCTGATAACTGTGCGAGGTAACCTCAACGGAGAGCGATATGCCGAGGAAATCCTGAATACCACCGTAATCCCGCACTTCGATGACCACACCCTCGCCAGCAGACCCATCTTCATGGATGACAACGCCAGGCCTCACCGTGCGAGACGCGTCCGAGCCTTGCTGGAGCAAGGTGCTGTGACAACCATCCCCTGGCCTGCGTACAGTCCTGACCTGAACCCCCTCGAGCACGTTTGGGACATGTTGGGACGACAAATTGCGAAGATGGTCCCTCCAATAGCCAATCTGGATGAATTGGAACGTGCATTACATCGGGAATGGAACAACCTGCCACAGCAACGCATACGACGGCTTACAGGGTCTATGAGACGTAGGGTTGAGTCAGTGATCCGATCACGTGGGTCCTACACACGTTATTGACGCAAAGATCGCTAGAGGTCTTCTCAGAACAATGACTGTACGTTAGAAAACATAAACGTCATCCACACTGTCCGTGATGGACCTATAGCTCCATACTTAAATTGAGGTGAAAATATGCCTAAAATTCCCAAAAAATTTCACCTTAAATTATTCAGAATAAAATATTGAAAACGGCATGATTGTTATGTTTTTATGTGACCATAATATCACTTCTCCAGAAAATATAGCAATATCATGGGTATATTACACTGTTTTGACGACAACAAACTTGTAATGTGCGAGGTTGTAAAAAAACGGGGGGGGGGGGTGCTTAACTTAATTCTTTGTGTATATATGCAAAGATTTGCGGTTGGGAGTATATACAAATGACTCCATGGTAAGATCTCCAACCTTTAATTGAACAAACAATGACTCAACGTTTCGATGAACAACATGTGAAGCCACACGCCTCCGTTAATCTTCCTCAAGAGTGATAAAATCATCTCAACATCCCCTTACATGCACAGTGGGCGGGGTATATGCAAAGTGGGGTGGGCAATGCTGGACAGCTCAATGAAACCGTATCACACCGCTCTCGTGAACGGAGACGTTACCGACCAAATTCAAAAATCAACCGCATATTAACAGCTAAAAAGAATCCTGTAAGCAATGCTGGATTATAACTCAAGTGTTGAGAAAATCCGGAACAATCATTACCTTTAATTAAAAGTTAAACTTGCAAACAATTAAATAGTAAATTAAATTAAAACTGTAAATATATTAAAGCCAAAAAATTTTTAAGACAAAATAAAATTGTCACATTATCAAGATCATCACATGTGGCCCTATGCGGTAAAGGTGAATACGGGAAGGAGGTTGGTTTTAGGGGGGATAAAATGGGGGGGGGGGGGAACCAGAGGGGGTTGGAAGTGGAGGGGGGGGGGTGTGGGAGAGGGGTGGTTTGGAGGGATTGGAGGTGGGAGGGGGCAAATTGTTCGAATAAAAACCTTGTGTGATATATTATGTGGACTCGTTGTTCAAAGTACGGAATGCCTGCTTCGTTTACACAAGAGTGGGTCAAAAGCTACCGGTAAGTCAACGACCTCTTGTGTGATCGAGGTAACAGTTTCTTCTGTGTGCGAAGCCTCCAAAACACGTCTTCTGTTTCTGTTGGGTGTGGAGCCCAAAATATCAACCCTTTCCCATAAATGTGTGTGGCCTTCCTTAAGGCCGTGTTTGGCAATAGCAGATCTGCTAGGATAATTACATTCAAATGCACCATAATTACATTCAAACACCCATCTTTATACTTCCCTTTCTCCCATACCTGGGAGACTGTATGGAAGATGTATTGAGGATTGAGATATAATTTGAGATATAATAATTTATATATATAATTTGAGATATAATTTTGCCATCACTCCCCGATTTGTTCCGAAAGACACCATTGTATCACGGGTGGAATCTGCGATGATGAATCTTGATAACACCACCAAGAACGAAATCGGATCACGTGTGGCTACTGTTTTACTTCGCCCTCCGCAATTTTCACGCAACAATTTCAATTTGGACCCGAAAAAACAACAAGCTTTACGAGAGTTACGCAACATGGACGATGTGGTGTTCTTACCAGCGGACAAAGGACGGGCAACGGTGCTCATGGATCGTCTTGTATACACGAACAAAATGCAGGATATGTTGGCTGACCAAAGTACTTATGAACGGTTAACCGCAGATCCAACGAAGAAGGAGGAACGGAGGTTAAACTCAATAGTCTAGTAGGAAGACTAGGTCCCCCTGCACCCCCGGAGATATACTTCTAATCAGTGTTTCTAGATTGGAAAAAATGTGTAGAAAATGACTAGCTATGGCCCCAAGCTGAAAAAATGTCCCACATACCATTTTTATGCAAATTACTGCTGCCATTATCAAAAAAACGATTTTTGACATATCTCAGCCAATATTGCAGATAATTGAAAAATGAAGGTGTCTAGACCCATGTTTTGAAGGGCATAGATCATGATAGAACTATTCATAACATGATTACATGTGTCTATGGTATACTAGTATGCATATTAATGCTGTAATTACAAAATAATCAGTTTTACAAATGATAAGGATACGTTAATACTGCAGATAACTTAACATGGTACATAAGGGGTCTAAACCCAGGTATTTTCAAGGTTAAATGTCAACAAGATGCTCCTGAGTCTTGCATAGGGGCGGGACATTGGCAGTAACATTGGTACCACTCAACTTTTCTTCCCACCATTGACTTTGTATTGCGAGAGATTTTCACTTGCTTATTTAAAGGTTTCTCACCCAGCCCACGTAAAATCTACCAACTCCTGCTGTTAACTCCCAAACATATTTTTTTATGTTATCCAATCACAGTGCAGAAATGACAGACTAGAGATCCAAATTAGTGCTGCTATAGCTGCCATTTTACATTTCCATCCATGTAACATGCGCGCTCGCGCGCTCGTATCAATTGGTAATGTCGCGCGCTCGTATCAATTGGTAACGTTGATGTTATTGAATACCTCAGTTGAAAGTTCAGTCTTCCATTCCATCTGTGTGTTGTTCTTGGTATTCATCCTCCAATCTAGCCAGGTAAGATGCTAACTATAATGTTACTCACACTCTTGACTTCAGTTTCTGCATGAAATCATAAACAGGCAGAATAACAGCTGAGCCAGCTAGCACCATGTTAGCTAACGTTAAAGCTAGCCTCATCTATGTACAGTATGTTCCTAATGTCGGTGTAACTTAAACTTTTGTTAATGCCAAACATGAGACATATCTGTTGACTTCTGTATATGAATTGAACCAGAAAGAGGCACGACAGCTGAGCTAGCTACAGTAACTTAGCACAATGTTTCATTGGCCTAGATAGCTAACGTTAGTGTGGAAGAATTTAGATGTTTTAGCTATTAGCACTTTTGATGCCACTAAACATGGTTTAGTCAGCTAAAAAGTACCCTAGTGTAGAACATGACTCAGAACCTCTGTTACCTCACTGAAAACTCAGAGCCTCCTTTCACAGGCACTTTTAACATCATTCGTGATTTCTTATTTGTCATTTAACAGTGATGGTAGACATCGACAGCAAGCATGCC
The DNA here is from genome assembly GCF_964187855.1 of Myxine glutinosa. Taxonomy (NCBI): domain Eukaryota; kingdom Metazoa; phylum Chordata; class Myxini; order Myxiniformes; family Myxinidae; genus Myxine; species Myxine glutinosa. Next base: position 167,353,889 of record NC_136261.1, read on the forward strand.
CAAAAGAAAACGGAGTGTAGAACCTGCAGCCCAAAGCTCTCCTCCTACATGCATCCTTCATGTACCATCCATGTCTGATCATGGGGATTTCACGCCCCTCCGTAAAATTAAAGGATCTGCTTCAGAAAAACTGCAACTGCTTCAAAAGATCCGGGATAGACGTCTCAACCAACCGCATGACTCCCCATGTCGTATGCAATCAGTATGTGATCAGATCCCGGCAACTCTTCCTGATGACCTAGAAAGAGTAGGATATCACAGCAAGTGTTATAAGCACTTTGTCCGCCACTTTCATCGTCTGGGAGATGATACAGAACCAGGGCCATCAACCTCATCATGGCATCACTCTCCTCGTAAACCAGGAGGTTCTGCTGAACCCATCTTCCCGCCAGAGTGTATATTTTGTGAGAAAGTTGAGACCAAAGATGCTCATCGCAATACTGAGAGGCCTACAACCTTCCCATCCTTTAAAAACAAAGAAAATGCATGGGAGCAAATCGAAACACGGGCTGAGAAAATGGGTCTCTATCGACTCCATCGAAAGGTGAAAAACAAAGACCTCTTTGCATGTGAGGCCAAACACCATCCGTCATGTTTTAAAGCTTTCCGCACAGCATTCTACAACTATGAGCGTGCGATTCACAGAGCCGAAGCACCAAAGGAGCAGGCTTGCATGTCAGCCGCCCATGAAAAGGCATTCAACTCAGTACTGGAACACATTCAAACCCAGGTCATCCAGCAGAATAAAGTTCTACAGCTTTCTTCCTTGCGCTTGCTCTATGTCGAGGAACTGAAACTGAATGGATATGAGAACTCAAATTATCGGTCAGAGAAACTACTGAAACGCCTACAGAATGACCCAATCAAGGAGCATATCCACTTCACGAAGGTTGATCATGACAAATGTGATGTCATTTCTTTCTGGCTTGTGCACAGCTCAAACATAACAGTTTCCAATGCTCTCGCACGAGCATTCACACTCGGAAGCACAAACAAGAACCAAAATGTTGCCCTCCAACTTCGCCAGGGTATTCTACAGGCTTTCAGAGAGTGTAAAGACCAACCATGGCCACCAACAGCTGAAGACATGGAGCTCAATCCTGAAGACATCCTACCTCCAGACCTTGTCCGCTTTCTCAGCGTGCTAATGACTGGCAAGGAGGGCATCGAGACAGAAAAGGTGAAGCGTCTGGTCTTCTCCATTGGACAAGATCTGTGCCGTGCAGTGTCAGATGGAAAATGGAAGTTACCAAAGCACATTCTCCTCTGTGTGACTGTAAGGCACCTGTTCCGAAGCAAACAGCTCACCACAATACTACACAGGCTTGGACACTCTGAGAGCTACGATTTCGCCTTGGAGTTGGAAACTGCTCTCGCCAAGGTCCTGGATGAAGTCTCAACTTATCGTTGAGAATGTATGCTTGCAGGTGCTTGATCAGATGGTGGCCAAGCAGCACTTTCTGTTCTCCACTGACAGTTACCATCCTGAGTCAATCAAAGCGCAGGAAAGGCTGAGGCGGGGCAGCTCAGAGAAGATCATTCTGGCTGGACCAGCAACCAGGAAGCCATATGACTTCAAAATGTTCCTTGCAAATGACGACAACAAAAAGCAGATGTGCCAGCTTCTTCTGAAAGTGTGGAGTGGACAAGAGGCAGCTACCAGGCTGGAGAGAACAGAGATGGCTGTGCTGATCGTGGAGGGGAAGGCCCACCAACTTGCCTCAACGAATGGCAAGGTAAAATTGAAAGCCCTTCGTGAATGGCGATTCAATTTGTAATTTTTCCTGAAAAAAAGGTGATTACCTGTGATGTTTGTCTTGTCTAGATCTGAAACTGGCAGTGACTGGTGATTGAAATGCGGTGCCTTTTTGTGTTTCAGGTCGAGGTACGTGAACTCCCCACGATCTACAGCAACCAGGAAGAGACTGATACCAGGGTGGTTCTGTACCTCCATCATGCTGCTACCATCGGATACAAGAACGCTGTAGTCAGAACACCGGACACAGACATCCTCCTGATCCTGCTCCACCACGCCCACAACATCAAGCTGACGGTGTACCTGGATACAGGGTCAGGGAAGCATCGCCAACTTGTCAACGTCTCTGAGCTGGCAGAATCCCTGGGAGAGGACTACTGTGCCACTCTCCTGGGGTACTATGTGTTCAGCGGAGAAGACTGCACCAGTGCCTTCAAAGGGAAGGGAAAAGTCGGGCCCTTGAAAAAGCTGGAGAAGAATCCCAGGTTTCACAGGGCATTCGGTGAACTGGGTGACAACTGGGATGCCAACCCTGAGGTGGAGAGGCAGTTAGAAAAATTCACCTGTGTGATGTACGGCCAGAGTCGCGAGTCATCAGTGGACATTGTCCGTGCCAAGCTGCTACGAAAAATGGTGGGAGAGGACAAGACCCTCACATCCAAGTCCAAGGTTGATCTGGCTCGCCTTCCTCCATGCCAGTCTGCCCTGAAGCCGCACATCCAGCGTGTGAACCACCGCGTAGCATTGTACAAAAGAGCCGATCAACCTATCATCGAAAAGCCAAAACCTTATGAGGAGCAAGGATGGATAAGGACTGATGAAGGACTGTTGAAACCAATGTGGTCCAGTGGTCCCATCCTACCAACCTCACTGGTGGATCTTCTGAACACAGGAGAGCACGAAGAGGAGGAGGAAGAGGAAGGAGAAGAAGAGTTTGACTCTGACGATTTCGATGAAAATGATGATGACTGACTCAGTGTAGAATCACTAATGCTAATGATGTTTATCTAAAACAAGCAAGAGAAGAGTGGTCACATTGAGTGCTAGGACTATTTTGACAGTTGTAATATTTAGAAAAATAAAACTTTGTGTTAACGTCTGTGTAGACGGACCTTAATATGAGTCTATTATTTCGTAAAACTGTGATTATTTTGTAAATAAAGCACTAATTAGCATACTAGTATACCATAGACACATGTAATCATGTTATGAATAGTTCTATCATGATCTATGCCCTTCAAAACATGGGTCTAGACACCTTCATTTTTCAATTATCTGCAATATTGGCTGAGATATGTCAAAAATCGTTTTTTTGATAATGGCAGCAGTAATTTGCATATAAATGGTATGTGGGACATTTTTTCAGCTTGGGGCCATAGCTAGTCATTTTCTACACATTTTTTCCAATCTAGAAACACTGATTAGAAGTATATCTCCGGGGGATGCAGGGGGACCTAGTCTTCCTACTAGACTACAATGCTTGCCAGATTAAAAGCGACTGGGAGATTATCAGCTGCGGCGTACAAACGTCTGTACAGCAGTAAGGGCGTGGCTCCCAGGGCATACGGGCTACGGAAAGTGCACAAAGAGGGATTTCCGCTACGGTTAATCGTTTCCTGTATTAATGGTCCGTCATATGCTCTATCCAAGTTTTTGGCAAACATTTTGAAGCATTTGGTGGGGACCACAGAGCGAACCGTACACAATAGCACAGCATTTGCTGAAAGAGTGAAGCAGCTCACCATCGAGGCACACGAGACCATGGTTTCGTTTGATGTTGTGTCTTTATTTACCAACGTGCCCATAGCCCTGGCGATTGAGGTGGCAGACCGGCGTTTGATGGAGGATGATCGATGGAAAGAGACTGCGGGAGCTTTAAGCCCGATGGACGTCTGTGACATGCTTTCTACCTGCCTCTCTTCCACCTACTTTGTATTTAATGAGGTATATTACAAGCAGGTTTGTGGCACCGCCATGGGTTCCCCGGTATCGGCTGTTATTGCCAACATGGTGATGGAGGATTTGGAGGAACGCACCATTCCAGCCCTGTTAGTGCAACCACGTGTTTGGTTCCGGTATGTGGATGACACATTTGTCCTCTGTCATTCTGATGAGGTGGGCATCATACATGAGACCATAAATAAAACTTTTTCCTCCATTAATTTCACCATTGAAGAGGAGAAAAATGGAGCCCTTCCCTTCCTGGATACACTCGTAGCGAGGGATCCCAAAGGAGCCTTAAAGGTAACGGTGTACAGAAAACCTACACACACTGATCGCAACCTTGATTTCAATTCTTGCCATCCAATGGAACACAAAAGATCGGTGGTGCACACCCTCTCAAAAAGAGCACGTGATTTACCATCTACCTTTGAAGACAAGATGAGTGAGGTGGACCATCTTCAAAATGTGTTAAGGGCAAATGGCTATCCTGACAGCTTGCTACCCAACAGGAAAACGATAAGGGCTTCCCCACACAACAGGCTGAGACCGCGAGAACAACCAAAGGGTTGGTGTGTTCTCCCTTTTGTACCGGGGGTTTCACAGAGGGTCGGCAGAATTTTGAAATCGGCAGGAGTGAGGGTGAGTTTCACACCGGTTTTCACCCTTCGCCAAGCCCTTATGAGGGTCAAGGACAAGCTTCCGAGGAAGGACAGGTCAGGGGTGGTATACGTGGTGCCCTGTGGTTGTGGAGCTCAGTATGTGGGTGAAACCGGGAGGACCTTAGGTCAACGTATTGCTGAACACCAAAAAGCATTTGAATGTAATTATCCTAGCAGATCTGCTATTGCCAAACACGGCCTTAAGGAAGGCCACACACCTTTATGGGAAAGGGTTGATATTTTGGGCTCCACACCCAACAGAAACAGAAGACGTGTTTTGGAGGCTTGGCACACAGAAGAAACTGTTACCTCGATCACACAAGAGGTCGTTGACTTACCGGTAGCTTTTGACCCACTCTTGTGTAAACGAAGCAGGCATTCCGTACTTTGAACGAGTCCACATAATATATCACACAAGGTTTTTATTCGAACAATTTGCCCCCTCCCACCTCCAATCCCTCCAAACCACCCCTCTCCCACACCCCCCCCCTCCACTTCCAACCCCCTCTGGTTCCCCCCCCCCCATTTTATCCCCCCTAAAACCAACCTCCTTCCCGCATTCACCTTTACCGCATAGGGCCACATGTGATGATCTTGATAATGTGACAATTTTATTTTGTCTTAAAAATTTTGGCTTTAATATATTTACAGTTTTAATTTAATTTACAATTTAATTGTTTGCAAGTTTAACTTTTAATTAAAGGTAATGATTGTTCCGGATTTTCTCAACACTTGAGTTATAATCCAGCATTGCTTACAGGATTCTTTTGAGCTGTTAATATGCGGTTGATTTTTGAATTTGGTCGGTAACGTCTCCGTTCACGAGAGCGGTGTGATACGGTTTCATTGGCTGTCCAGCATTGCCCACCCCACTTTGCATATACCCCGCCCACTGTGCATGTAAGGGGATGTTGAGATGATTTTATCACTCTTGAGGAAGATTAACGGAGGCGTGTGGCTTCACATGTTGTTAATCGAAACGTTGAGTCATTGTTTGTTCAATTAAAGGTTGGAGATCTTACCATGGAGTCATATATATATATATATATATACATATATATATATATATATATATATATATATATATATATATATATATATATATATATATATATATATATATATATATATATATATATATATATATATATATAAAATATATATTGTTGTGGATATGAGAATGTTTGTTTTTTGTTGTTGTTATTGTGTAAATTGTTGTTAAAATATCGCCCTCCTTACTCCAGTGTTGTATAAAGGTCAAAGGGCGTTCCCATAGTTAGTTCCATATAGCATACATGAAGGACACCATAATACCCCTGTTCAGTAATTTATTTCCTTATTATGTGTATTAGGGTAAGGCCTTGTCTTCCATTAAGATGACACTCCATTGCACCAGGTGAAATAAGAGTAGATCCCGTTCACATCCCCTCCAAGCCTCAATTGCCAACTACAATTGCCGCCATTAAGCATGTGCTCAGCTCGGGGAAGAAGGGCGTGCCCGCCCATCGTCATCAAGGGTGGAGTCAGAGGCCCTGTGCCCACCAATCAGGGCCGAAGCGAGCTTACCGGGGGGCGTGTCCTGAAGGCCGGCGGCTTGATCGCCTGAGGCGCTATAAACGCGCGTGCAAGAACCGAGTGTGTGGTTGGACTAAGTGAGAGTTGAGTTGTTGAGTTGAGTGGTTGGACCAAGCGAGAGACGTGCAAAGAAAGGCGCGTCAGAACGTTGGTTGGTGGTTGGTGGCGGAAAGAGAGTTGGTTACAAAAGAGAGTGGGAGAAGTAAAGAGAAGTGAGGCGGAGTGAGGCAGAGTGAAGCCAAGAAAGACAGCAAGCCTTGTGAGGGTTGAGTTGAGGAGGAGCACAAAAAGGGACACCAAGAGTGGCGTCGACGCCACCGAGGTTTTCCCGCCAAGAACGCGAGGAGTCGCGAAGCTGTCACCTCCAGCCCTGCCGTTTGCAGGGACCTGACCCTTCCTCCCCCTCCAGCCATCCACCTCCTGCCATTCCTGTCATCATTCCCCACGTGAGTCTGTCTTTGTTTGTTCTGTCCCTGGGTAATAATTAAGCCTGTATAGTTAAGCTAAGTTTCGCTGTGTCGCCTTACCTCTTCTGTAAATTATTTTATTATCCTTCCTTCTCCTTGGTTACTTTGATCGTGTAAATAGTAGGAATAAATTTAGTAGCATTTCAAACCTTTTTGTCTTCTTCTTCTTCTTCTTCACATCCGTGTCGCCTTTGTCTTTTCCCTATTGAATACCTGTGGCGCGATTCGGCCAACGTTCGGGAATCGGGTTAGTCGGGGTGACTGTTAGGGCCGCGGTGCCATCCGCTCGGCAAACCAACATCTTATCCGCGGTCCGTAACAATTGGTGTCAGGAGTGGGATTCGAACCTGGGACTAAATTTATTTAGCCCAAATTTTGGGACACCAATTGTACTATTGGCCGTAACAATTGGTGTCGGGATCGAGATTGGACCCGAAGCGCGCTTAACGCGCTCAAAATTACGAGCTGCTTTGTTTTTAAGAAATTTGTTTTAAAGAAAAACCTGAATTTTGAAATCGCGCCATGGATAGTCAAGGCGATCGGATGCCGGTGGGAGAAATAGACGGGGTAGGATCGACCCAGGACCTCGGGGAAATGTATGTGGAGGAAAGGGAGGAGGAGAACAATGGCAATGTGGTAGAGGAGGTTTCAGGTGCGCAAAATGGTGCTCTCGCGCACGTGGTTACGGCGGCGCCAAATGTCGCCGCGGCTGCGACCGTAGCAGCGCCGCCGATGGACTGGGGCCTATTCATGCTGCAAATGCGGGCCCTCATGGAAGAGAACAGGGGGCTGGGAGACCAAATGGGGGCAATGAGGGATGAAGCGAGGGGTACCGGTGAGCGGCTAGAAGCTAAATTTGAGGGGTTAGACAATAATTTAAAGGGGTTAGACAATAATTTTAAGGGGTTGGACAGTAAATTTGAAGGGTTAGACAACGGGATAAAAGAGGTGTAGAATGGGTTAACAGGGGTGGAAAATAGAATGGCTGCCCAGGAGAATCAGATGGAGGGGGTGAAAAATGGGTTAAGGGGGCTAGAAGATAGGATGGAAGGCAAATTGTGGGAAGTAGGGGAGCAAATCCGCCCGGGAAATCAAACGGATGGGGAACCAGATAGAGGAGGTGAAAATCGGTTTAGAAGGTAAATTGGATGCTCAGAGGGATGAATTGGGACAGATGAGGGTGGCATCTACAAAAGAGATGGAGGGGATGAAGGAGGAGATATGACGAGGTGTAAGCGAGGAGGTCTCGGGGGTACGCGAGGAGGGAAAAGCGAGGTGAGAAGCGTATGGAGAAAGAGGTGAGGAATAATACGGCTAGGTTACAGGGGGCCATAGAGGACCTGACGCAGGAGGTGGAACAGCTGACGGTGGGACAGACGGAGTTAGTGGAGCAGGTACAAAAGAATACTGCGGTACTAGGAGGGTTAAAGGCGACACAAAAAGAACTAAAAGACGACTTGACAGCGATACAGAGGGAATGTCAGATGGTACGGGAGGGACTGACAACGAGGTTGGACGAGGTGATGGAGGTAATGGAGACGAAGGACCGGGAGGTGAGGACGCACATAGAAACGGTCAAGGTAGCCTTAGAGGACGAAATTGAGGAGACGCACCGAGAAATATAAGAGGTGAAGGAAAAATTAGAGAAGGTGGAAGAGGGGGTGAGTGAAATTAAGAAGAGACGGACGGAAACTAAGAGAGAAATACAGGAGGAGGTGATGGAATATGTACAAGGTCGGTGCTCAAATCGTGATGGTGTGCTTACTAACCAAATAAAGAGTTTGCAGGTGGCAGAGGAGGTGCGACGACGAGGTACCAAGGTGAGTGGCGATATACGTGGAAATGTATATGATGTGAGGGGAGCTTCAGTCGGCTTGGGGGTTGATTTGGATCCGGGTGTTCGTGAGAGGCCGTTGGTGAAGTGTGCGACAGGTACGGTGTGCGAAAGAGGAGGTGTGCGAGAATGTCCGACTCTGGGGTGTGTGAGGAAAATGTGCGCGCCGAGGAGTGAGTGTGCTGTCGAGAGTGAGTTGGTCGTAGCGCATGTGCGAGGAGGCACATGGAAGCGCGGGATGGGGAGTGTTACAGAGGATGTAACAGATGCATGCACGCCTGTGGTGAGTGTTACGGAGGGTGTAACGGGAGAGAGTGTGCAAGAGGTTGCGCGAGAAAGGTGTGTAACGGACGGGTGCATGAGGAAAGAGTGCGCTGTCGAGAGTAAGGGTGAATGCGCGACCGAGAGTGGGGGTAAGAGTAGTAAGAGTGACACGGAGCGTGAGTTGGTTGTGGCAGGTGAGAGAGGATGTACACCTGGAATGGAAGGATGCACACCTGGAATGGTAGAGCGTGTGTGGGAATGCACACTGGAATTGGTAGTGAGGCACGTGGTTGGGTGTGCAAGTGAGAGCACACCTGTGGTTGTCACAGAGGAGGTGACCGAGGAGGGGGCGCGAAGAGGTGTGTTGGTGAGGTGTGCGAACGACGAGTGTGTGCAAAGGTGTGCGGTGGTCAGGTGTGTGACCAAGTCTGTGAGCGGAATGAGTGTACCTCGGTGTGTAAGAGAAGGTGCAATGACAAATAGCATGGAGACAGCTGGATGTGTGAGCAAGGAATGGGCTGCGGGGTGTGAGCATGCAAGTGGAGCATCGACGGTGACCTGGTTAGCGGTTAGAGCGACGTATAGCCGAATCGGGCCTTCGGTGCGAACCGGGCAGCTTTGCGTGCCGCGGGGATCCGCGGCGGTTTCGAAAGAACCGCCGTGCGAGATCCACGCCGGGCCGCGCTTTGAACGGCCGCGTCCGTGCTCCACTAGGCGGAGCGGGCAGCCTGATAGGAAGGGTCGTCATGGCGACCCCTTTTTGTTGAGGCGTTCCGGCAGGTTGAGATCGGGCCATTGGACGGCTCTGTGCCGAGATGGTGCGTGGGATCTCGGACCGGGTAAGCATCCTTCCCTGCACCGAATGCCGGACGTATCCAACCGCCGGCACCAAGCAACCCGCATTCATTGCTCGGCCGTGCGAAGCCGGGCTGTAGAAGTGAATTGGCGCACCGAGAGGCACTAGTGAGTAGACTGTGATGATGAGGATAGTGTTTTGGCCCCGAAAAAAAAAAATATATATATTTGATGATTGGCAAAGGATTGGCAGAGTGATGATTGGTAATGGTAGAGTGATTGGTAGTGATTGGCAAAATTTTTGATTGGCTGGAATTTGGTGTGCAAAATTGGTAGTGGAAGATGCCCGATGTGGTGGGATGGCAACTCTGCCATCTCTCACAACGGGGGCAAAGGAGCACTAGTTTTATGGGGTTTATGGCAGTGAAAACTAGCCCGGGAGGGTTAGGATATAGTGTGTAGGGACCTAGAAGATGACCTTAGGTAACGGTAAGATTAGGTAGTGACAATGATACCTGTAGTGGGGACGCAGGTAGATTAGATTGGATGATAATGACGTGGTATGTGCTTAGTTTAAAGGGAAGACGGGGAGCACTAAGTTAGCAGGGCACCAGGTAGTTCAGACGATGCCGTGTGAGTGTTGGAGGTGTATTCAAGTGTATTGAGCATGGTATGAGTAAATGATTGTGAGTGTGAGTTGTAGTGTGATTGCACAGGTGTGCAACTGAACAGGTGTATGGAGCAGTGTGTGAGTGAGTGATAGTGATGTGAGTTGTGCTGACCAAATGGTCCAGGGAGGAAGGAGGGTGCAGGTGGCACCAGGTGTGATTGCACAGGTGTGCAACAACAGGTGAATGGAGAACAGGTGTATGGAATAAATGGTCTGGAGTATATGGAGTATTGGAATGGATGGTCGTGGAGTAAGTATGCTGGAAACTGTGGAGTGGAGTGGATGGTGCGAAGGTGTGGATGGGGGAAAGGAGGATGGACCCCATCACGAATACCCGGGGAGGGTAGTGTAAGAGTTAGGTAGAGGGAACAGGTAAATTGTGGTTGGATATTGGCATCTGTGGTGCGGGTAGTTGCACAGGAGTGTAGTGATGGGTGCATTAGTGTCGTGGAAATGGCTGGGCGTGTAACCTGTTAGTGTGTGTAGTTGGTTGGCACTCCACCACTGTGAGGATGTCGGCCAGGTGAGGCCGCAGGTGGGCTCTGGGAGCCGGTAGAGTTGTTGTGGATGGGGCCCGAGGATCCGGAGGACGGACCCGGGTAGCCCAGTGCCAGAGGGCACCAAGGGGTGACAGAGCCAGGAGGGGCCTTCCCCAATTAGATAGGTTAGGGTGAGGAGCTAGGTAAGCTCGGGTAGCAACTACAGTGGTGGAGGTGTGCAGGTGGGTAGACCTGCTGGGAGAGCTACACGACCCAGCCCGGAAATTGTGTAAGGGCACCGGGAGATGAATCCGGGGAGTGAGACCCCAAATTGAGAAGCACCACAGTTTGGTCAATGGGAATTGGTTTTTAGAACCCATAGAGTAAGTTGGCCAATGGATTGGCAGGGAAAGACCCCGTGTAGTGTAAAGTGTATTAAAGTCATTTAGAAAGTAGTTAGGATGAAGATCTCCTCGCACCATCTACATCCACTCACCTGAGGTAACGATGGTACTCCACACCATGCCAGGTTGTTTTGTTATTTTTATTGTGCAGATGTTTGGAATGTGAGACGCATCATGACGTGGGTGTGACATTGTGCTTTGTTGTTCCATCTCTCCCTCCTTATGAGGATTGATGATGAATTGGTGATGGCAAATTTTGAAGTAGAGGGAGTGAAGACGAATTTGGTATAGGGGGAAGATGTGACGGTAGCGACGGATTTGTAAATGTGTAGATTGTTGTACATATGGGGTAAGGGCAAGGGTAGTGTAGGTGACAGGGGGGGTGACGTACGGTAGGGACAAGCTTTCTCACTTCGCTCTCCGTACGCACTTCACCTTGCATTGCCTTGTTTGATGTGTACCCTTGTGACCTTGCCCCTCGCTCATCTGGCTTTTCCCCCTTTTGTCTCCCACATGAGGACCTGTGCGCCACTGGGTGCCGAGGGGAGCGTGCGTGAGTCGGCCATTGTGCGCCCGAACCTCTCGCAACCACAGCTGTCTGCATCGATGCACCACCTTATGGACCACATGTCTGTGGCTGAGCACCACTGATGGACCCCATGGGTTGGGGCATGGCCCCTCTGCTGGAACCGGCCATGAAGGCTCGAAATCTTGCTGGCGGACCTTGGCCACAGGGCACCGATGCCCCACAGGTGAACCACACTAGTCGGCCCTGTGGGCCATAAATAAATAAAAATGGACACGTTGGGTGCAAGTTTTATTGCAAATAGGCCGCCAGCAAAGAAAATGACAACATCTGGAAGAAAGCAAATAGCCAGCAGAGGGAGCCGAAGAGCAAGAGACCACCAGCAGGGTTAGGGGTTGTTGTTTTTATTTTCATGAACAGTGATGACTGTGCACCGATTGGTGCTTGACGGTGTATTCGTGCGTTTTGGGTGCTTTCATGGTGCGTCGATGCAGAGCAGACTGTCTCCCCCCCCAGAAAGAACAATCACAGGTCCTGGGTTGCGTTTTGTAAATAAAGTAACGTCATTGTAAATAATGCTCCCCACCGTCAATGTATAGTTTGAAGACCATTCCGCAATTCGGTTAGCTGTGGGCGTGAATCTGTTAGGCAGGGTGCAATGGAGCAGCGGGACATATTTATTTATGTTTTAAAACTGTCGCACTCAGGGTCAGGTTAAATGTACAGGGAACTACACCTACGTGCCACACTAAAAGTTAAAGTTATAGGCCCGGGATGTGCCTAAGAGGAGGAGGGTGCAGTGTTGTGGATATGAGAATGGTTTTTTTTTTTGTTGTTATTGTGTAAATTGTTGTTAAAATATCGCCCTCCTTGCTCCAGTGTTGTATAAAGGTCAAAGGGCGTTCCCGTAGTTAGTTCCATAAAGCATACATGAAGGACACCATAATACCCCTGTTCAGTAGTTTATTTCCTTATTATGTGTATTAGGGTAAGGCCTTGTCTTCCATTAAGATGACACTCCATTGCACCAGGTGAAATAAGAGTAGATTCCGTTCACATCCCCTCCAAGCCTCAATTGCCAACTACAATTGCCGCCATTAAGCATGTGCTCAGCTCGGGGAAGAAGGGCGTGCCCGCCCATCGTCATCAAGGGTGGAGTCAGAGGGCCTGTGCCCACCAATCAGGGCCGAAGCGAGCTCACCGGGGGGGCGTGTCCTGAAGGCCGGCGGCTTGATCGCCTGAGGCGCTATAAAAGCGCGCGCGCAAGAACCGAGTGTGTGGTTGGACTAAGTGAGAGTTGATTTGTTGAGTTGAGTGGTTGGACCAAGCGAGAGACGTGCAAAGAAAGGCGCGTCAGAACGTTGGTTGGTGGTTGGTGGCGGAAAGAGAGTTGGTTACAAAAGAGAGTGGGAGAAGTAAAGAGAAGTGAGGCGGAGTGAGGCAGAGTGAAGCCAAGAAAGACAGCAAGCCTTGTGAGGGTTGAGTTGAGGAGGAGCACAAAAAGGGACACCAAGAGTTGCTTCGACGCCCCTGAGGTTTTCCCACCAAGAACGCGAGGAGTCGGAGCTGTCACCTCCAGCCCTGCCATTTGCAGGGACCTGACCCTTCCTCCCCCTCCAGCCATCCACCTCCTGCCATTCCTGTCATCATTCCCTGCGTGAGTCTGTCTTTGTTTGTTCTGTCCCTGGGTAATAATTAAGCCTGTATAGTTAAGCTAAGTTTCGCTGTGTCGCCTTACCTCTTCTGTAAATTATTTTATTATCCTTCCTTCTCCTTGGTTACTTTGATCGTGTAAATAGTAGGAATAAATTTAGTAGCATTTCAAACCTTTTTGTCTTCTTCTTCTTCTTCTTCACATCCGTGTCGCCTTTGTCTTTTCCCTATTGAATACCTGTGGCGCGATTCGGCCAACGTTCGGGAATCGGGTTAGTCGGGGTGACTGTTAGGGCCGCGGTGCCATCCGCTCGGCAAACCAACATCTTATCCGCGGTCCGTAACAATATATATATATATATATATATATATATATATACATACACTAGCTTGGCTCGGCTCGCTGCGCTGCGCTCGCCTCACCAAGCGTCGTTACTGAGGAACGGGCTTATTTTAGCTGAGGATAATGACTGTACCTGAGTTGCTGTGTTGTCATGATTTACACCAATCATAACACAAACAATTATTTTGCACAAATGTATTTGTTGTATTTGTGATATTACATTTTTATAGGCAATTTAGGTTGAAGATTTAGGTTGAATGTTTTTTTTTTCTCAAGAAAGAACCCCTCAGCACATACATAGGGGAGGGGTAGGTGCAGACTGGAAGTTTGGGACGATTACACCTCACCACCACGTAATTTAAAACACCTCACCACCACGTAATTCAAAACACCTCACCACCAAGTAATTCAAAACACCTCACCACCAAGTAATTTAAAACACCTCACAACCATAAAACACGTAATAAAAACACCTCACCACCACGAAATTAAAAACACCTCACCACCACGAAATTAAAAACACTTCACCACCATGAAATTAAAAACACCTCACCACCACGAAATTGAAAACAGCTCACAGCCATAAAACATGTAATAAAAACACCTCACAGCCATAAAACACGAAATAAAAACAGCTCAGTCATAAAACACGTAATAAAAACACCTCACAGCCATAAAACATGCAATAAAAACACCTCACAGCAATAAAACACGTCATAAAAGCACCTCACCACCACGAAATTAAAAACACCTCACAGCCATAAAACACGTAATAAAAACACCTCACAGCCATAAAACATGTAATAAAAACACCTCACAGCCATAAAACACGTAATAAAAACACCTCACAGCCATAAAACACGTAATAAAAACACCTCACAGCCATAAAACATGTAATAAAAATACCTCAGAGCCATAAAACACGAAATATAAACACCTCACAGCCATAAAACACGTAATAAAAACACCTCACATCCACAAAATTAAAAACACCTCAGCCATAAAACACGTAATTAAAACACGTAATTAAAACACCTCACCACCACGTCATTTAAAAACACCTCACCACCAAGTAATTCAAAACACCTCACCACCACGTAATTCAAAACACCTCACCACCACAAAATTAAAATCACATCACAGCCATAAAACATGTAATAAAAACACCTCACAGCCACAAAATTAAAAACAACTCACCACCACGTCATTTAAAAACACCTCACAGCCACAAAATTAAAAACAACTCACCACCACGTCATTTTAAAACACCTCACCACCAAGTAATTCAAAACACCTCACCACCACATAATTCAAAACACCTCATCACCACGTAATTCAAAACACCTCATGACTAACTAATTCAAAACACCTCACCACCAAGTAATTCAAGACACCTCACCACCACGTAATTCAAAACACCTCATCACCAACTAATTCAAAACACCTCACCACCACATAATTAAAAACACCTCACCACCACGTAATTATAAATACCTCACAACCACGTAATTCAAAACACCTCACCACCATGTAATTCAAAACACCTCATCACCATGTGATTTTAAAACACCTCACCACCACGTCATTTAAAAACAGCTCACCACCACATAATTCTAAATACCTCACCACCACGTCATTTAAAAACACCTCACCACCACGCCATTTAAAAACACCTCACCAGCACATAATTCAAAATACCTCACCACCACGTGATTCAAAACCACCACAATGTTATTAAAAACACTTCACAACCACGGAAACAAAAGTTTGAGGGAGTCGTTAAGTGACAACACAGACACTGCACAGATGTTTAGATATATAGATAAATGACTGTACCCGAGTTACCGTTTTGTCATAGTTTAAACCAATCATAATTCAAACAATTATTTTGCACAGATGTATTTGTAATATACGTGATATCACATTTTATAAACAATTGAAGTTGAAAAAAAAAACTTTTCCCCAAAAAATTCCAAAAATAAAAATAAAAAAATAGGAAAATTTTTCAAAAAAAAATACCCTTAGGACATACCGACGGGAGAGATATGTGCATACCAGAAGTTTGGTACGATTTCACAAAAGTTTGAGAAAGTAGTTCAGTGACAAGACAACACAACACAAGACAGGACAGACGCTGCACAGATAGATATATATATATATATAATATATATATATGTAAACTGAAGAAACACATTTGTGACTTACCTGTATTCATCAGTGCTAATCCTTTTGGTACTTTGATCTGATTAATCGAGATTGAGATTTGGGCAAAAGAAAATATATGACATAAAAACCCAGCTGGAAGTCAAAGGTAAGCAGTGTATTTGGGGCACGTCTACTCTGTAAGGCTGGCAGTTCGCATTTCCATTCCAGTCTTTGATAAATTTGTGCTGTCCTTCTCTTTCAGCTCCAACTGAAAATTTAAATAAATATAAATTTGTGTTCAGTTCCGATTTATTTGTACGCGTTGGGTTCTAACTTCTGATTTACAGTATTTTGAATAGCTATTGAATTTGTTAATTGAATAGTTATGAATAGTTATATGAATGGAATAGTACAGTTTTGGGAAACCGCTGAGGAGTAATGGCAACCACCATACAGGTCCCTTTGAATAGTTATTTCAGAGCAGATCATTATCTTAGCCCCTTCCCCTTATTTCGGATTAGTATGGCTTCATGCCTGCATTATTCTTGCCCTCTCTGCCGGGTTTACTCAGCACGTGCCTGCATTACTCTCTCTTGGTTTTCAACATTGTTGACCTAGCACATGCCTGCATTATTCTCTCTCTGCCGGGTTCACTCAGCACGTGCCTGCATTATTATCTCTTGGTTTTCAACATTGTTGACCTAGCACATGCCTGCATTAATCTCTCTCTGTCGGGTTCACTCAGCATATGCCTGCATTGTTCTCGCTCTTGGCTTTTGGACTCTGTCAGCAGTACACATTTGCTCCTTTCTTGGTCGGACCCTCTCACAGGCCTCAGTACGTGCCTGCATTACTCTTCACCTTGGATTCCATTGGCTGTAAACGTGTTATTGGACTCTCTCCTCGGCGCGGGGCATTGTTTACCTGGCCTCTGCACGTGATTCACTCTCTTGGCTTTGGACATTGTTCACCCTGCACGTGATTGCCCTCTGCTGGCTGCCGGACTCCCTCTCGGTGCACGTGTGCATGACACTCACTTTCTGCATGAGGCCACGACATACTCTTTACCCTGCACGAGATCACGACGTGCTTACTCTACGTGTCCCTGGCACTCTTCCCTGCGTGGTGCCCGACGTACTCACTCTGCCGAGTTCCCGACGTTCATTACCTGCTCGTGTTGGGGACTGATGTTTGCCGGCCAGGTGCTCGTTGGTGAGGTCGAGACAAAAGGCGTTGCGAAAAGAAACATTTTAAACATCATGGCCTTTGTGCAACAGGTACCCAACGTTTGTGTACCCCTCCCCCTTCCCCGTGAATGCATGCTGCGCCTTGTTGTGTTTATTCGTAGTGATCGTATTAAGGTGTAGGATAAGCTAAGTTCCTGATCTCGTCCTTTTTTCTTTCCTATTGAAAGGTTTCACTGTCAATATTTTAATATAAATCAAAGCGTTAAACGTTTCCTTTTCTCTCTGTCCATGAATGTCTCTTTCCTCCATTGATTCTCCATTGATCCTCCATTGATCCTCCATTGATCTGGCATTGTTCGCCCACTTAGTGGCGATCAGCCGTCACAAAATTAACATTAGCCCGGCGGGTACCAACGGTTGCTCGGCTGTCTAAATTTCCATCCAGGATCAAAAGAAAGTGGTACATCGCCGGAGGGAAGGTACGTACAGTCACGTGAAAAAAAAAAGTACACCCCATACAGCTATTTGATCTTCATTTCAACAATATTGACAGATAAAGGTGATATAATATAACAAATATTATGAAACATTTACATTTTGTAGTCCATTGCATAATTTAAATAAACATAAATGCAAATTTCGCATGTGGAAAAAGTAAGTACACCCTTGGCTCTAATAGGTGGTATTGCCCCCTTTGGCAGAAACAACTTCAAGTAGGCATTTCTTATAACTGTCTACCAGTCTCTGACATCGACTGGGAGAAATTTTTGCCCACTCCTCCATTCAGAATTCTTTCAGCTGTACGATGTTTGAGGGGTTTCTTGCATGCACAGCTCGTTTCAAATCCCCCCACAACATCTCGATTGGATTTAGATCCGGGCTTTGACTTGGCCCTTCCAGGAACCTCCATTTCTTTCTAATCAGCCATTCCTTGGTGGATTTACTGGTATGTTTAGGGTCATTGTCATGTTGCAAGGTCCACCTTCGGTTGAGCTTCAACTTTCCGACAGATGGCCTCACATTATCCTCAAGCACCCTCTGGTACAATGAAGAATTCATAGTGGATTCTATGATGGTGAGCTGCCCAGGCCCTGATGCAGCAAAGCTGCCCCAAACCATAATATTTCCACCACCATGCTTTACAGTTGGTATCAGGTTCTTGTGGTCAAATGCTGTCTTTGGTTTTCGCCAAACATGTCTTCTGGCCAAATAGCTCTACCTTTGACTCATCTGTCCAGAGCACATTGTTCCAGACATGCTGGTCTTTGCCTAGGTGTTCATTGGCAAACTTTAGTCTTGCCCTGATGTTCTTTCTGGACAGCAAAGGTTTCCTCCTGGCACACCTCCCATGTAGATCAAACTTTGCAGCCTCTTTCTCATGGTAGACTCATGCACTTTGACATCAACAGTGGAGAGAGCTACCTGTAGGTCCCGTGATGACATTCTGGGGTTCTTAGAGACTTCTTTCAGCATCTTGCGGTCTGCTCTTGGGCTGAACTTGCTGGGGCGGCCTGGCCTGAACAAGTTGGCAGTTGTTTGGAATCTTCTCCACTTGTAGATGATCTTCCGGACAGTCGAATGATTGATTTCAAATTGTTTGGAGATCTTTTAAAATCCCTTCCCAGACTCGTAGGCATCTATAACCTTCTTTCTGGAGGCCTCAGAGAGCTCTTTTGATCTAGGCATGGTGACGCCACACACTTCAACAACAAAGAGTAAACCAAACTGAATGTCTGAGGTTTAAATTAGGCAGGTTCCTCCAAGATCCTCTCTAACGATGTTCTAATCATTTGCACCTGAGCTGGTGCACCTGATTCTAATTTTAGGTATTTGTAGTCGTGATAAATGTAGGGGTGTACTTACTTTTTCCACATGCGAAATTTGCATTTATGTTTATTTAAATTATACAATGGACTACAAAATGTAAATGTTTCATGATATTTGTTATATTATATCACCTTTATCGATCAATATTGTTGAAATGAAGATCAAATAGCTGTATGTTGAAATATGTTTTAAAAAGTCAAAACTTTACATGGGGTGTACTTACTTTTTCACGTGACTGTAGGTACGTTCCCCAATTGGGACCATCGCGTGGTACAGGTAAGCTATCGCGTGATGGACCAATTGGCGTTCGTAGTTGCTGGTTCGCAACCTGCCGAAGTACGAAGTTATTCATTTGCGGCAGCCATAGGTCCAGTAGGTTCAGGAGGGAACGGTGATTAACCCCCTCATAGTCGACCCAAACCCCGGGCCGTAACAATAAATATTCAGGCAGAGCACAAAATACAGTCTATTTGGTTGACTTCCCTCACTAGTGTGCATACCTATAATTTCGTCCGAATCAATCCACAACTTTTTAGACATCCTGTTCATAAACAGACAAAAAAAGAGACAGACAAGAAGGCATCAGGCAGTAACCTGACAGATATGCCGAAAATCGAGAGAACCTTGACCTGTGAACATGGTCGTTTTGACGATATCTTTCCCACCAGTGGCTTTCCCTGAGTGGCTCAGGAACAATTTATATAGATGAAAAATTAAGCATCTGATTGGTATATTTTCGAGAGTATATTTTCAAAATAATATGTTACAAAATGTCACAGTAATGTTTCTGTAACTGTCACAACCCATATTGCAGTACATAACTCGTCCATCCTACTTATAGTTGTTTTATGCAAATTACGTCACTGTCACCTTGACATTTCACCGACAATCCTACATATTCAAATACCATTGACATCCTCAATTTTGTCCTTTGCAATCATCTGGTAAAGTTTGACGAAGATAGCTGAAAGGGTTCATGAGTTATTGCACTCACAAACCAACGAGACAGACCGACATTACAAACAAAAAGACAGGGGTGAAAACATGACCTCCATGCACCTGTAATAATAATTAATATTTTGTTGTGTCATTCCAATGCTGTAGTACATTTTCAAAGGAAGTAAAGCCACATTTAGATGATTTCATCCAAATTCAGGCCTTTTTCCTGTTTGGCACATCTTCATCTTAAACATTGTGTTCTGTATAGGTCGTCCCAATTGAGAAACCTATTGTTTTTGGGGTCAAAAGGTTAAAAGGTCAACATAGGCCAAAGGTCACCAACTTTGCCAAATTTCTAAAATCCTCAATTTTCATCCGATTGACTTGAAATTTGAAGAGGACTTGCATATCTGGTCACTGAATTCAACCACCAAGTATATTTGAGGTCAACGTAGGCCAAAAGGTCAACATAGGTCAAATTTCTAAAATCCTCAATTTTCATCTGATTGACTTGAAATTTGAGGAGGAATGGCATATCTGGTCACTGAATTCAACCACCAAGTATTTTTGAGGTCAACATCGGGCAAAAGGTCAACATAGGCCACCTTTCTAAAATCCTCAATTTTCATCTGATTGACTTGAAATTTGAAGAGGACTTGCATATCTGGTGACTGAATTCAACCACCAAGTATTTTTGAGGTCAACATAAGCCAAAAGGTCAACATAGGCCATATTTGTAAAATCCTCAATTTTCATCGAATTGACTTGAAAATTGAACAGCATTTGCACATTGAGTCACTAAATAGGGAAACTAACTATTTTTGGGGTCAAAAGGTCAAAGGTCAACCTTACAAAATCATCATTTTTCATCAGAAAAATCATCATTTTTCTTCCTGTTGACCTGAGCTTTGATCAAGATTGTCAATTTTAATCTTGATGAAATGGACAATTTGCTGTATCAACGGATGTTTTTTTTCTTGGGGGTGGGCGCCGGATTTTGCAAGTATCGTGCTCCGCATGACGTCTCCTTGTTTTGTTTATTGATATAACCTATATGGTGCAATCTTATTTTGTTTATTTATATAACCTACATGGTGCAATTTTATTTTGTTTATTTATATAACCTATATGGTGCAATTTTATTTTGTTTATTTATATAACCTATATGGTGCCAATATAACCTATAACCTATAACCTATAAGCTTTATATAACCTATAACTTTATATAACCTATAACTATAAGCTTTATATAACCTATAACCTATAAGCCTGGTGTTGGGATAGCGGCTAGGGTGCCAGCTTAGGATCCTAGGATCCTGGGTTCAAATCCCGGTCAATCGCTGAATTAACGCCAGGGGGGTTGACTCAGCCTGTCATCCTTCCGAGGTCGGCTAATTGAGTACCAGTTCACTGGTAATTCCCTGTTTGTCGTAAAAGGCGACAAAAAGGGTTGGCGGCAGGAAGGGCATCCAGCCGTAAAACATTGCTTCAAAAAGGGGACCAACAAAAACAACAACCACGGTGCCCCAAAAAGGCCAACCCCCGCTTTGCAGGGAAAATTGGCCTCGAAAGGTGGTTATATAACCTATATGGTGCATTGTTATTTTGTTTATTTATATAACCTATATGGTGCAATTTTATTTTGTTTATTTATATAACCTATATGGTGCAATCTTGTTTTGATTATCTAACCTACAGTATATGGTGCAATCTTATATATGCTTTAACATATATGGTGCAATTTTATATATCTTTAACATATATTGTGCAATTTTATATTTCCTTTAACATATGTGGTGCAATATTTTTTTATAACCTATATGGTGCAATTTTATATATCCTTTAACATATACTAGGGCATGCCCGTACTATATATATATCTAAAATTATATCCCCCCCCTCTATTTACATGAAATGGTTTGGTCCAAAGCGAACGGCTTGCGAGTACGGTGACAATCCCCCCCCTCTATTTACATGAAATGGTTTGGTCCAAAGCGAACGGCTTGCGAGTACGGTGTTTTTTATCGGACCCGTGGAATTATAGATAGTAGTTTTAATTAGTTTTAAAACATAGTTTAACGCCAACATAGTTTGCCAACGTGAAATAAATGAATACGCTCTCAAATGTGCCGTCCGAGGCAGAGTCTGTTCGGCACGTTCGGCACACGTGATAGCTCGCTGCTCTGATTGGTTGAATCGTTTTTTGGACATAGCTCGGTAACTACTTGTCCGATTAATATGAAACCTTGAAAAGGCACATCCTCGGGTCCCCAGCAATATACCTGGCAAGTTTAAAGTATATCCGACCCGTGGTTGTCGAGAAACAGCGGTCACAGACATACATACATACATACATACATACATACATACATACATACATACATACATACACACAGAGATTACTGGAATTATAGATAGATGGTGCAATTTTATATTTCCTTTTTCATATCTGGTGCAATTTTTTAAATATCCTATAACCTATGTGGTGCAATTTTATTTTGTTTATATAACCTATATGGTGCAATTTTATATGTCCTATAACCTCCATGGTGCAATTTTATATATGCTTTAACATATATGGTGCAATATTATATATCCTATTGTGGCGGACACAAAAGCCCACTGGCGTGGTGACATCATTCCACGCACCAAGTGGGCGGTGGCCACGCCCGAGGGGTAGGCGTGGCCTCATGATATACACCGGGCGACCAGCCCGGAGGAGTTCAGTGTTACAGTGTGCTCTTACAATAAAGACGTTTATATGTTACCGCTTGTCCGCTTCCTCCTTGCTCACAAGCAGCGCGCGTAACGCCGCGCTTTACTGGTGACCCTCGACGTTGGATCTGCCGTAGCGATCCTTCCGAACACGACGCCATTGCAATGGCCAACGACAAGGCAATGGCGATTAAACTTCCCGAATTTTGGGAGGCCCAGGCCGAAGTCTGGTTCGTTCAAGCCGAAGCCCAATTTCAGCTTCGGCGCCTCACCAACGACGACCTGCGCTACTGCCATGTCGTCGCCTCACCAACGACGACCTGCGCTACTGCCATGTCGTCGCCTCCCTCGGGCCCGGCACGGCCGCTCGAGTTGTGTCCGTCCTTCGCCACCCACCGGACGGCCACAAGTACGAGGCACTCAAGCGG
The DNA here is from genome assembly GCF_964187855.1 of Myxine glutinosa. Classification (NCBI taxonomy): domain Eukaryota; kingdom Metazoa; phylum Chordata; class Myxini; order Myxiniformes; family Myxinidae; genus Myxine; species Myxine glutinosa. The sequence goes on from NC_136261.1 coordinate 167,376,499, forward strand.
CTACTCCTAGCCACGTTCGGCCTCACGGACGACGCACGGGCTGACCGCCTCCTGGATCTCCCCGAGCTCGGTGAGACGCGCCCGTCGGTCCGAATGGACCATATGCTGTCACTGTTGGGCGACGAAGCCCCCGGTTCGCTATTCCGGGCGCTTTTCCAGCGCCAACTTCCAGCGCAGGTTCGCCTCGCGTTGGCCGGGACCGAGCGAACGGAACCCCGAGCATTGGCAGCCGAGGCGGACAGGTACTTCGCCGCTTCGGACACGCGGGCGAGTGTCGGCGTGGCCGTCACGGCCCTCGACGCTGATGTTCAGCAGCATGTTCCACAGCATCAGCTTCTACAGCACGCTGATGTTCAGCAGCATGCTGATACGCACCTCGTGAGCGCCGCCACGCCCCGCCCACCGCCGCGGCGAAAACCGCCACCGCGGGGAAACCCGCCAACTCCACCGGCCTGGCGGAGCCAGCCGCGCTCCTCCAGCTCCACCACCTGGTGCTGGTTCCACGCCAAGTTCGGCCACGAAGCTCGGCGGTGTCATCCGCCGTGCTCCTTCAACGGATCGGGAAACGCCCGGGCCGGCGCTCAATAGTGGCGATGAGCGCCGGCCGTTCGAGCAGCCTGCTGTTCATAACGGACACCTTCTCCGGGCGCCGTTACCTGTGCGACACGGGAGCGCAGGTGAGTGTCATTCCCGCCGGCACGTCAGACAAGCACGCCGCGGGTGGGGGCCCCGCGCTGCTTGCCGCGAACGGGACGCCCATCCGTACGTACGGAAAACGCTGCCTCTCTCTGCGGTTTGGAGGGCAGGTTTTCCGATGGACGTTCGTCACCGCCGACGTGCCCATGGCACTGCTTGGCGCGGACTTCCTGTGCGCTAATGGGCTCCTGGTCGACGTCAAGCGCAGACGGCTTGTCCAGGCCGAGACGTTCAGCTCGCTCGCTTGTGCGTTGCCCAGCTCAACGAGCGGCTTGCCAAGCGGCTTGCCGAACGATTCGGTTCCGGCCACGTTGGTCTGTACGCTTCCGGCAGCGGACGCATTCACCCGCCTCCTCGCCGGCTTCCCGGCCCTCACGCGGCCCACCTTCTCGGCGGGGGCCGTCAAGCACGGGGTGGCCCATCACATCCCCACCGTCGGGCCACCGGTCTAGGCCCGGGCACGCCGCCTCGAGCCGACGAAGCTGGCGGTGGCAAAAGCGGAGTTCGCTACCCTGGAGCGACTCGGCATCGTTCGGCGCTCAGAGAGCGCTTGGGCGTCGCCGCTGCACATCGTGCCGAAGCCCGGCGGGGGATGGCGACCGTGCGGGGACTATCGCCGTCTCAATGACGCCACGACTCCCGACCGCTACCCCGTCCCCCACATTCAGGACTTTTCCGCCCGTTTGGCGGGCAGGTCCTTCTTCTCGAAGGTGGACCTCATACGCGGCTACCATCAGGTCCCCGTCAGGCCGGAGGACGTCCCGAAGACAGCGGTCATCACGCCATTCGGACTCTTCGAGTTCCTGCGCATGCCCTTCGGTCTGAAGAATGCGGCTCAGGCGTTCCAGCGACTGATGGACAGCGTCCTGCGCGACTTGGATTTTGTCTACGTCTACCTGGACGATATCCTCGTCGCCAGCGCGTCCCGCGAAGAGCACCTACGCCACCTCCGCACGCTCTTCGAACGCCTGGGCCAGCATGGCCTGATTGTGAACCCCGCAAAGTGCCGGTTCGGCGCCGCCACAATCGATTTTCTGGGGCACCGTGTCACCAGGCACGGAGCCGTCCCCCTGCCGGCCAAGGTGGAGGCGGTGAAGGGGTTTCCGCGCCCCCGCACGATCAGAGGGCTGCAGGAGTTCCTGGGCATGGTGAACTTTTACCATCGGTTCCTGCCCCGTATCGCCCAGCTCCTGCGCCCCCTGCACGAAGCTCTCCGAGGTAAGCCGGGCAAAGGCGACGTTACCTGGACCGAGCAGATGGACACGGCGTTCACGGGCGCGAAGCTCGCCTTGGCTAACGCCACCATGCTCGCGCACCCGGCGCCCGATGCACCGATCGCCCTCACCACCGATGCTACGCGGTGGGCGCGGTGCACGAGCAATGGGTGCGTGGAGCTTGGCAACCGCTGGCGTTCTTTAGCCGGCAGCTTCGCCCGCCCGAACGCCGTTACAGTACCTTCGACCGCGAGTTGCTCGGACTTCACTTGGCGGTCAGGCACTTCCGCCATCTGCTCGAGGGCCGGGCGTTCACTGCCTTCGTCGCCAACAAGCCGCTGATCTTCGCGATGGGCAAGGTCACCGAGCCGTGGTCGGCCCGGCAGCAGCGTCACCTCTCGGCCGTGTCCGAGTACACGACGGACATCCAGCACGTCGTGGGGAAGGACAACCCGGTGGCGGATTGCCTTTCCCGGGCCGTCGCCCACGCAGTCCACCTCGGCATCGACTATGCCCGGATGGCAGCGGACCAGGCCGCTGACCCCGACGTCCAGGCCTTGCGGACTGCCGTCACGGGCCTCCGCGTCACCGAGGTGCCGTTCGACGGCGCGGGCGCGGCCCTCTTGTGCGACGTCTCCCTCGGGCGTCCTCGCCCCATCGTGCCCGCGGGCTGGCAGCGCCAGGTGTTTGACGCCATCCACGGCCTGTCCCACCCGGGCGCGAGGGCCTCCCAAAGGCTGATCGCCGACAAGTTCGTCTGGCATGGCCTCCGGAAGGCCGTCCGCGGCTGGGCCAGGACGTGCCTCGCGTGCCAGCGCGCCAAGGTGCACCGGCACATCCAGGCCCCGTTGGCCCCGTTCACGGTGCCGGAACGCCGGTTTGACCACGTCCACGTGGACCTGGTGGGACCTCTGCCCCCCTCGCGGGGTTTCACCTACGTCCTCACCATGGTGGACCGCACCACCCGGTGGCCGGAGGCCGTGCCCTTGGCGTCGACAACGGCGGCCGATGTCGCGCAGGCTTTCATCGCCACCTGGGTCGCCCGGTTCGGCGCCCCCTCAGACATCTCATCCGACCGCGGCCCCCAGTTCACCTCGGAGCTCTGGGGGGCGGTTGCGCAGGGGCTCGGGGTCCGGCTGCACCGAACCACGGCCTACCACCCCCAGGCTAACGGCCTGTGTGAGCGATTTCACCGCTCATTGAAGGCCGCGCTCCGGGCCACCCTCCGCGACGGCGGCTGGGTCGACAGGCTCCCCTGGGTCCTGCTGGGCCTCCGGACGGCGCCCAAGGAGGACCTGCGCGCATCCGCGGCGGAGTTGGTCTTCGGGTAACCGCTGCGGGTGCCGGGCGAGTTCCTCCCCGACTCCACGGCACCATGGTCCGCGGCACAGCAGCGCTCCGCTCTGCAAGAGACCGCCCAGAGGTTCGCCCCGGTGCCAACGGCATGCCACGGGCACCCACCGACGCACGTCGCCCCGGAGCTTCGCACGGCGGAGTACGTCTTCGTCCGCCACGATGCCCATCGGACACCACTGCGGCCCCCGTACGACGGGCCTTTCCGCGTGCTGGAGACCAGGGCGAAGCACTTCACCCTGGACATCGGCGGTACTCCTGACCGCGTTTCGGTAGACCGCCTCAAGCCGGCCCACCTCGATGTGGACCATCCACCGCCAGTGGCCCGACCCCCACGTCGGGGCCGCCCTCCTGCAGGCGGACCCCCGGCACCGCCCAGCCCCGCCGCCACGCCGCCCCCCGGTCCTGCACCCATCCCAGGGGCAGCCAGGGGCATCCCACCTGGTATCCCTGCACCCCGGACGCCGCCGATCGCCAGGGGGCGCTTCGGCCGGGTCATTCGTCTGCCCCGCAAACTGGCCTTCCAGGTGCGCGGGAATTCTGGGGGGGCGCGTGTGGCGGACACAAAAGCCCACTGGCGTGGTGACATCATTCCACGCACCAAGTGGGCGGTGGCCACGCCCGAGGGGTAGGCGTGGCCTCATGATATACAACGGGCGACCAGCCCGGAGGAGTTCAGTGTTACAGTGTGCTCTTACAATAAAGACGTTTATATGTTACCGCTTGTCCGCTTCCTCCTTGCTCACAAGCAGCGCGCATAACGCCGCGCTTTACTATAACATATATGGTGCAATTATATATATCCTTTAATATATATATGGTGCAATTTTATATATCCTTCAACATAAATGGTGTAATTTTTTTATATCCTGTAACCTATATCGTGCAATTTTATATATCCTATGACATATATGGGGCAATCTTATACATCCGTTAACATATATGGTGCAATCTTATATATCCTTTAACATATATGGTGCAATTTTATATATCCTATAACATATATGGTGCAATTTTATTTTGTTTATTTATATAACCTATATCGTGCAATTTTATATATCCTATAACGTATATGGTGCAGTTTTTTATATCCTATAATGTATATGGTGCAGTTTTATATATCCTTTAACATATGTGGTGCAATTTTATATATCCTTTAACATATGTGGTGCAATTTTATATATCCATTAACATTTATGTTGCATTTTTATATATCCTTTAACATATGTGGTGCAATTATATATATATCCTATAATGTATATGATGCAATTTTATATATCCTTTAACATATGTGGTGAAATTTTATATATGCATTAACATTTATGTTGCAATTTTATATATCCTTTAACATATGTGGTGCAATTATATATATCCTTTAACATTTATGGTGCAATTATATATATCCTTTAACATATATGGTGCAATTTTTTTTATATCCTATAACCTACATGGTGCAATTATATTTTGTTTATTATCATTATTTTTTAAGAAGCAATTTATTACTAGCAAAGTATTGTTTGCAAATGCATAAGCAAATTTTTTATTTTAATTTGCTTAGGCAATGTGGGAAACGATATTCTTTCAAGTATTAATTGCCCAACCTAATGTTCCATGCAATTCTCAGAGGGCATCTAATTGCCAACACTTCCGGGGCCATGAGTCAGGGTAATGTCAAAGGTTATTCCACCAATAAGGCCAAACCGTCTGGAGCAAGCAATTATCCTTCTACCTGAAGGTCAGTAGACAATCAGACAAGTCAGACTGGATTTTTATTGACAATCCAATAACAGAATGATAATTCTGAAGTGAGCCTGGTTTTCAGAGCTGTGACTTCAAATCCTTAATACAGCTTCCTTCGGTGGGCAGGGAGGATACCCTAGACTAGAGGTTCGCACACTTTACCTTTAAGGTGTCTATCCTGGGTTTAAATCCTGACCCACCTATAAACTGTCGCCCTGTTTTGCAGGTAGGGTTGTTGATCAATGTGTGTGATGGTCCTCGGATGGACGTTAGACAGGCGTCCTATCTGTTGGAATTAGTTGGTGGATGTTAAAGATCCCATGATTCATTTTACGAAGAGTATAGGTAAGCTACCACCGGCACCATTGCCAAATACAAAATTCCTGCCCTAACCTTCGTCAAAACTTAGGCCTGGCCAGTCAGTTTGTGAAAGATTTGGGCCAGTCTTCCCCTGGCCAACCCCACAAAAATGTGGTAATAATTGTGGCTGTTAATGAAGAAGAAGAATACTACTGCCCTCAGTCAGGATTTGAATTTACAAACAATAGGATGTTAATCAATTGTTCTTACTTTTACACAATCCCACTATTACACATTCCACAATCCTTTACACACAATCCTTTACAATGAGGAATGCCTCTGTTGTAAAAATCAGATCTACAACATTGTCCCAATAGTAGGTTTAATTCAGAATCGATCTCTAGCAACACGTGTAAGAAATCAACAAGCATAATATCAGTATACCATAATCATAGAAGTAATAATGGATTGGCAATTGGTACAAGCAAGCGTGGAACATCTAGCAATATGCACCATTCGAGTATGCAATACCACACAGAATAAATGTCACAGGAATGAATCGGAGCGAGTTCTTATGGAAGCCCCTCAGTGGTCGGAGACAGCATAGCACCTGGGTTCAACTTAGACACAATTTCATTACATTCTCCCCTCCTTTAAAACTACACTACCGCTAGGGCTGAAATCAAGCTACCAAAGCATAGTAGCAGAGTAATCAGTTAGCAACAGTCCATGTCAGTCAGTCCAACCATAGCGGTCGGGGCGGCGAATTTCTCTCCCGGCGCGTGTCCGATAGACACCGGATACCACATCCCTGAGGCCGGAATCCCCGCATCGGAATGTCCGCCTAAATCGGGTAACGGCGGTGGCCCCACAAAGCCATCCGGATCGGGTGCGTGTGGCGATGGAGAAGCCGGTAGATTCTCCATTGTCGGATCAACTGTTCCGTAAGCCGGCTCGTCAATATCCCCGCATGGGGCAAGATCGCGCACCGAGACTGTAGACTCCCGTCCGTTGGGCAACAGTACACGAGCGTGCTCGGGATTGGTTTGGAGAATACGCACCTTGTCAACGAGCGGGTCATATTTACTTGAGCAAACAGCACGTTTGAGGAAGGCCGGTCCGGGCTCAGCAAGCCAAGCCCGGCAGAGGACGGGTACCGCCCAAACGACGCGAGTAACGAAACATACTGTCGTGGGGAGTTTGATTAGTAATAATAATAATAATAAAGGAGTCTTATATAGCCCCATCAAGCAGAGTAAACGACCGTCATGGCGCTTTACATTATCATGCGAACGCACACACACCGCACACACATACACAAACATACACACACACAGACACACCTTCACTCTTGCCCTATTCCTCTCCCTCCCCATTCAAAACCCACAGATGTGTACTCCCCCTCCTCCTCCCCTCCCTCCCCCGCACATGTACACAGACATACTCTCGATCTCTGTCCCACCTCAAACCAAAGGGAAAACAGGACTTAGACTTTGAAAGACTTGTGAAACAGATAGGTTTTGAGGGAGGTTTTAAAGGCAGGAAGAGAGTCAACATGTCGAACAGAGGAAGGCAAGTCATTCCAGAGCAGAGGTGCAGCAAAGGAAAAGGATTTCTCGCCAAACGACTTGGTGCTGGTGCGCGGCGGCTCTAAGGTCATAGAGTCGTCGCTTGAACGAAGCCGTCGCCGATGTTCATAGAGAGTGAGTTCATAGAGATAGTAGCGATGCACAATAAAGTCCTGATTGAACTTAACGCCCCAGGGAGCGACCAAGCCCATCAGTCCAGTCCTAGTCCGCGGGACTTGAGGCTCAGAGTAACGGCTCTCCATATGATGCCATTAAATCGTTCCACCTGTCCGTTCGCCTGTGGCCTGTACGGAGTAGTATAGCTAGAAGCGATATTATGCCGGAGCAAGAAGTTTCTCACATCCTGGGACAAGAACACCCCACCTTGATCGGTGTGCACATAGGCTGGATTCCCAAACATAGAAAACAAGTTCTGCAGACACCGGATAACCGTAGCAGCAGACATATCGCCCCACGGGAAAGCAAAAGGGAATCTGGAGAACTCGTCAATGATCGTGAGTAGATAACGAGAACTACTCGAAGCTGGTGAAGCCGGCAGGGGTCCTTTGAAGTCCTTGGCCAATCTCTCCCACCGCCGAGTGGCCTGGACCAGCGTACTCATCGGAGGGTTGTAGAAGCGAGGTTTGAGTTCAGCGCAAACGGAACACGTGCGACAGAGCCGACGAATATCCTCAATGGAATAGGGCAAGTTACGACTGCGCACATAATGAGCTAAACACGTCACGCCGAGATGGCACAAAATGTCATGAAGGATGCACAGATCCTCAAAGGAGGTGAGACTCGCACACACCTCTGGCCATGATAAAGCATCGGCAACGAGGTTGTCCCTCCCCGGGCGATATTTGATTTTGTAACAGAAATCGGCTCGCTCAATCCGCCAGCGAGTGATTTTCTCATTCTTAATGCGTTGAGCATGTTGCGTGTCGTACATAAAGGCAATACTCTGTTGATCCGTGATGATTTGAAAACATTGACCGAGCAAATATGGTCGCCAATGCCTGATCGACTCGATGATGGCATACGCCTCCTTTTCGACAGATGAGTGTCTTCACTCTGCGGAGGAGAGAGTCCTTGAAAAGAAGGCCACAGGTCGCCCCCCTTGAGAGAGTGCAGCAGCTATCGCGTGGTCCGACGCATCACTTTCCAAAACAAAGGGCTTGTTTTCATCAATCGTCGACACAGCGGCGCCAGCAATGTCGGACTTCAGGCCATGGAAAGCAGCCTTAGCAGCGTGACTCATGGGGAACGCATCGCAATCCACAAGGGGACGAAGCTTCTCGGAAAACTTTTGAACCCACTTAGAATAATGAGCAAACAGCCCGAGAGCGCGCTTCAAAGAAGCACAATCGTGGAGCGGGGCCATGTCGAGCAAGGGTCGCAGACACTCCTTATCCAGAGCGATAGAGCCATGGGTCACGGTGTACCCTAGGAGATCTATCGTTGGAGCAGAATAGCGACATTTAGCCTCGTTCATAGTCAGTCGATACTTGTGTGCAACCTTGAGGAAGCGCTTCAGATTAGCATCATGATGTTTTTTGTCATACCCGCAAACCGCGAGATTATCCAGATAAACAAAGACATCGGTTAAATTCTCCTTAGCAATGAGGTCGTCCATGGCCCTTTGGAAACAAGAACCCCATTTGTGACCACGAAAGGTAGCCGGGTGAACTGGTACAACCTCTGTCCGGATTCAAACCCAGTGTAGATGCGATCTGCCTCGGAGATGGGAATCTGATGATACGCGCTACGTAGATCGAGAGTGCTATATACCGAGTACTGTGCCACCTGTCGTACCAGAGAATCCATTCCCGGGAGTGGGTAGGCGTCCAATTGGGTAAATCCGATTAATCGTCTGTGAATAGTCGATTACCATGCGTTTGCGGTGCGATTCGGTTCGAACCACCAAAACTTGGGCCCGCCAAGGCGACCGACTAGGTTCTATAATACCTTCCTTTAATCGCTGCGCAGTCTCTTCAGCAATGAATTGCGTGTCAGCCCGTGAGTAGCGTCGCGATTTAACAGCAACCGGTGTACAGTCAGTAGTCATATTGGGAAACAGCGACAGTGGCTCAATTTCCATCCCTGCAAGAGCACACACAGCAAGAGTATCAGCACCACCAAATTCCATTTCCAAATGCCCATGTTGCCGGAGAAAATCGTGTCCTAGCAAAACTTCTGCACATAATGCTGGTAAGACCATTAAATGCACATCCGGAAACATTCGACCCTTAATCACAAGCTTTAGTCGACATTCCCCCCGAGTGCTGAGCCATAGCCCGTGAGAAGCCATGAAGATTCTGCGTTTTGTCCAGAGAATCGGCCAGCCATGCTTCTGAGCAAGTCCTAAATCGACATAACTATCAGTGGAGCCCGTGTCGATTAAAGCATTCGCAAATTTTCCTTCAATCATGAGTGGAATGACAGCGCTGGACAGGCCAGGTGGCCCTGCAGAAGTCGAGCTGTCGAGAGGTGACGCTCGAGCCTCGCATGTGGATCCGACACCCGCTAATGTCTTTCGTGTAGTCAAAGTCGAACGTGGGGCGGTCGGGCCGTCGGTAGGGGGCGCTCGAGCCACGCGCGGAGATCCCTACTTTCGTGTAGTCAAAGCCGATCGTAGGTCAATCGTGCTGCCGCTAGAGGGCGCTCGTGCCACATGCAGAGATTCGACGCCAGCGTACGCCGATCGGGAAGCCAAACCCGGAAGTGGGCTGGGCGTCGAAAGAATTCCCGTCAAGGACGGTCGAGCCGCGTACCGTTGTGATTGCGCGACTTGTTTAGTCGGCCTTAGTTTAGTAAGCCTCATCAAGGTCGAGTGCTCAGCTCGGGGCCACGGAGAGGGGCGATTCCAATCAACGCCGTGCGAGACGCCGATTGTTTCATGGGCGGAGAGAGAAGCACATTCAGCGTCGAGCTGGTTCGCCGGCCCCAAGACGAACGACAAACTTTTGCAAAGTGACCTTTCTTTGAACACAAATGACACGTCGCCTCCTTAGCCGGACAAACTGACCTGAGATGGTTCCGATTCCCGCAGAAATAGCACTTAGCGTTACTTCCTGTCTTGGGTCCAGCAGCAACTGCTGCTGTCAAACTCGGGTCGGGGTCCTCGAGCGCATCCGGTGTCTCTGATTCCAGCGAAGATGCAGCATCCACTTGCTCGGCAGTAGCTCTCTCCGGTCGTGTCGGTCAAGTTAATCCTGCAGTCACGTATGGACGGTCATACGCGTCGGCTTGTTTCTGCACTTCGTTGTACAGGAGAGATAGCCGAAGAGCTTTTTCTCGTGTCAAATCTTCTTCTTCAAGTAATCTTTGTCTGATGACTGGTGATCGGATCCCAGAAACAAAAGAATCCCGCACAAGATCATCGCAAACTTGTACATGGGTGCGTGTCTCGGTAGTACAGTCCTTCAGTAACCGGCGGAGGTCTTGCGCGAACTGGTTGATGGTCTCCGTGGGTTCTTGTCGACGAGTCGCGAGCAGATATCGAGTGTCGACCACACTCCGAGTTTTGATGTAAATACATTTCATTTCTTCCACAGCAGTATCGTACGTTCCCCACTGAGAAATGGACGTGTACACAGTATGATTCACTTTGGAGTGCAGCACCGCCAGCTTCGTGACATCGGTGAGTCCGTCCTGCTCGTCCAGGTGACTGGTCAGTAGCTTCAGCCAGTGTAGCAGTTGTGCAGACGCGTCCGGCGCTTGGGGGTCCGTGCCAAAGATTGGAACTTGTATCAGCTTGTGAGCCATGTTGTTCTCGTTCAAGACGAAGAGAGGATTCTGAATTAATTGTTGTATAAATCAGATCTACAACATTGTCCCAATAGTAGGTTTAATTCAGAATCTATCTCGAGCAACACCTGTAAGAAATCAACATGCATAATATCAGTATACCATAATCATAGAAGTAATAATGGATTGGCAATTGGTACAAGCAAGCCTGGAACATCTAGCAATACGCACCATTCGAGTATGCACTACCACACAGAATAAATGTCACAGGAATGGAGCGATGTCCGTCCGAGTTCTTATGGAAGCTCCTCAGTGGTCGGAGACAGCATAGCACCTGGGTTCAACTTAAACACAAATTTCATTACAGCCTCAACTCTGTGTTTGCCTCAAAATCTTGTGTCCCAAACCCATCACTCTCTGTACTCACCTTACCCAGTCGAACCCAGCTGCTCCTGGACTCTATGTCCTTCTCTCCTGACAAGGTGGACAAGGTTCTGTCCAACCTCGACTCTGATTCTGCAACTGGACCTGATGGCATCAGCCCACGGGTCCTAAAATCCTGCGCTGTCGCTCTTTTGCTCCCTCTCTCTGTTCTCTTCACACCCTCTCTTTTGCGCAAGGTCATCTACCATCTGCTTGGAAATCAGCCCACATCACCGCTTTACACAAAAAGGTGCAAAAACAGATCCTTGCATCTATAGACCAATAAGCCTGCTCGCAATCATCAGCAAGGTCATGGAATCCATCATTGCTTCTGATATTAAATCCTTCCTCTTCTCCAATGGCTTGATCTCGGATCATCAATTTGGATTCAGACTAAGTCATTCTACTCTGAACATACTGCTTCTGCTGTCTCAAAAATGGATGGAGGCCCTCAATACCAAACAGGAAATCAGAGCTGTCTCCCTTGACATATCGCGTGCCTTCGATACGGTCTGGCACACCGCTCTGCTCACCAAATTCTCCTCCTATGGTATCCATGGAAAGCTCCACGCATGGCTTGCAGACTTCCTCTCTGGTCTTGGTCAACGTGTGGCCCTGAATGAAATTCACTCATCTCCACTTCTTTTTAAGGCTGGAGTTCGTCAAGGCAGTGTTCTGGGCCCTGTGCTTTTCTGGTCTTCATCAATGATCTTTCCGACTCTCTGGAAAATCCTTTTTATCTCTTTGTTGATGAATCAGTCTCTGCTGCTCCATATCTCAACCCTCACATCGGCAAGCAGCAGTCTCTTCATTCTCTGCAGATCTGGACAAAATCCCAAACTGGTCAAACAAGTGGAACATGTTTTTCAATCCTGACAAATCTCACAATCTCACTATGTCTCTCCGAAAAGACCGTTTGGAAAAACGCTCCCAGCTACTTTCTCAACAATCCTTCAAAAGAAGTTCTGTCGCTCAAGCTTTTGGGTCTCACTATCTGCCATGATCTTTCTGGGGAAAACCACATTTCCAAGCTGGCCTCCAAAGCCAGTCGCCGATTGGGCATCCTCCGTCCTGTGAAGTCCTTCCTTGGCACACCTGAGCTCCTCACCACATACAAGGCTTTCATCCGCAGCTCGATGGAACACTGTTCCCCCCTCTGAGCCGGTGCTCCTGCCTCACACCTAGCTAGGCTTCACGCTGTTGAAACCAAAGCTTTCAGAATCATTGGAATCTCTTGCGATGAAGCTGATTCTGAGGACCTTTCACTCTCTCACCGCAGTCAGGTTGGTGGTCTTTCTGTTTTCTACCGACTCCTCTCCGGCCTAGCTCCCCCAGCTCTGTCTGTGATGTGTCCCCTAAATATTCATGCAGGATGCACAAGAACTAAAATCCAGACTCTCTGCTCACCTTCACTCTTTTATTCCTCTTTTTCCCACCTCTGGAACAAACTCCCACACTCTCTTCAATTCCTCTCCTCCCTCCAGGTCTTTTTTTTAAAACAGCTGTTCGCCACCATCTCTTATGGTGATGAACCATAAGAGATGGTGGTGAATCCATCCAAAACCTTGATATTTTCTACCCCCGTTAATACACCCCAAATCCACGTCTTTCAATCTCCGACTTCATTCGTGAAATTCCTAGTAGTGTCAATTTCTTTTATACTGTGTACCCCTTCCCTCCCCAACCCCCCCAACCCTCTCCCTTCCACAGATCTCCCGATGTCCCTGTTCTCTACTGTTGTGCTTGTGTGCTTTCCTCTCTCTCCCCATCTTGTCTCCCCCTCCCTTTAGTATGTTTTATGTGTCCGTTTATGTTTTTTTGTATTTTATGTTCTAATGTGTGTTTAATGTGCTAGCTCTTACACGAGCCTTGATCTTGTATACAAAAAAAAAAAAAAAAAATCCTACTTACTCTGTTATATTACTTAAACATTTTTTTTAAAGATGATAAAAGCTATACCAACTACTGCACAAACTAGGACAACGCAGAAAATCATCTTTTGTATAACTGTGTCATTTGGTGTGAATGTACTTTAGTTTGTGACTTTTTAAAGTGATTTATCCTCATTCCAAGCCCAGGTGCTTGACAAGAGAAGATGAATGGCCACATGTGACTGATATTTTGCACTGAGTGGTCCAGCAAGCACTCTCCCCATGTTGGTTGCAAGGAGACATGCTGTCATTAAGACTGATGCTGCATACAGCTTGCAAGAACTCTGACCTAGGTGAATCCTTTTGGCAGAGGAATCTGGAAAAAGAAACAAAGTTAAAATTCGTGGTTGATGGAGCACCCCTTTGCTAGAAAATAACAAAATAGGGCAAGGGCCTCATTTGTCATGTTTTGGGATCTTTAATTCTATGAAAGCCATGCTGCAAAGCTAGTACTAAAGCAGGCCACATTATGGTGCTAGAGTCATAATTCATCATAAGACCTACTTTTGCATAGGACTAGAGTCATTATGTTACCTGATGAGCAGCGGGTACCACTCTGCAAGCTTGAACCACAGGTATTCGACCTGTTTTAGTCAACCTTGACAATATGATGGTTATTTTGACCTAAAAAACCCCATTCCCATCTGGAAAACAGGTCTAAATTCAGATGAAGCACATTCATCTCTTCTATTCATAAACAGCTTTATTACTTAGAGTTACAACTCATGCACAAGAGCAGGTAATTACTACTTGGAAAAAGAAATAATGAAAACAATGTTATCAGGCCATCATGTTTAATTTTTTGTACTAATATCACTTTTGTTCATTTAAAACCTCATAACAGGTGTGGCGGATCCTGAGTTATGGTTTGCCAAACAGTGTTTATCTTTCATAAAGAGTGCTTTAAATTCTACTAATTACACAGTGTCATGAATTTCTGGCATGAGCCGGGTGGGTGCTCATTCTGTGATGGGAGGGAAAAGTATGGGTTTGAGGTTAAGCAAATTAAAATTAAATAGAAGGCATTATGTAGTGGGAGGAATGAAGTGATGAAGACGGTTCAACAGATTTAGGAGTTAGTTGAAATAAGTTATAGTTAGTTAGTTGGCAATGGAATCCTGAGCATGGCCTCCTTCAGTCCTGAAAAGTTTGTAATGATCTGAGGTATTATTACCCCAAGCAAATGGTTGATACCCGTCCGTCTGTCCATCTGCAAACGTCGGTTTTTGGTCGAGGAACAACTTATTTCAATTGAATGTTATATTTTTAAACACAAATTGGAATATGAATTGGAAAACATGCCTGAGTTTTACAGTACTTTGTCTGAATTTGTCCCGATCGCATATGCGCAAAGTGGAGTGAGATAACTTTTGTTTTTACTTTCTACCTGCCTGGTAAAACAAAATTGAATATCATTCCAAACAGGAAACTTACTGTTTTAAGGACGACATAAAGGACACAAAGAACAGGCATGGATAGATAAAGTAACGTGTCAGATAGGGTGATGTAATAGATGCTGCATCAGCGGCGGTAAATCCCAAAATTAACTTATTTATTCGACTTTTATAATCTTTATTTTATTTTAATTGAATTATATATTGGAAAACTGTAGAACAACAAGTATTGCCTTCCTGTCACTTACAAAACCCTTCCGTTTAGCCGTACATGGACATGTTAAATCAGGTCGTGTTGACTGCTACAATAACACTCTACTTCTGCAATTTTTTTTAACGATCTTTAAAATCATTACTTCATTTAAATTGAAGTATATACCTGAGCACTGCGTGGAGTCACGTGTTCTATGAACTTTCTAGTTTGTGTATAATTAAATGATATTTTTGTTATGTTCAGACATTGTTTTTATGGTGTCGTGGAAAGGGTTCCATCAGGTGGAATGTGGTTTGTCTGTCATTTGTGTTTTTCTTTGGATATGCGCAATGATTGTACAAACTTGTGCTGTTATTTTTGACCGAATGTCCTTGTGCTTTTTAGCTCACCTGGAACAAAGTTCAGGGGAGCTTATGCGATGGTGCGTCGTCCGTCTGTCCGTCAGTCTGTCCTTCCGTCCTTCCGTCCGTAAACGTAAACATTTTCCGAAACCGCTGATGGGATTGTGACCAAATTTGGCACAAATTATATTTGTTGTGTTGTGACTAAAGTTTGTTCACGGCATTAAAAAAAAATCGTGGTCTAAGGGGGTTTGCCGGGGGTCAAAGTGGGACCAGGTTTGACCCCGAAAACAGATATTTCCTTTTTTTTCAGAAACTACACAAGCAATTCCGATGAAACTTCAACACAACCTTTATCACCCATGATGTACCAAAGTTTGTTCACAGCATTAAAAAAATTCGAGGTCTAAGGTCATCTATGAGGGGGGTGAACCACAAAATTGGTATTTGCTCTTTTCTCTGAAACTACAATTTCAATAAAACTTCAAAACAACCTTGATCACCCGTGATGTACCAATTTTTGTTCAAGGCATTACCAAAATTGGGGTCTGAGGATGTATACGGAGTGGAGGGGGAAAGTTGGTGGGGGGGGGGGGGGGGGGGGGGGGAGAGGTTGCCCCCCAAAATAGGTATTTTTTTGTTTGTTTGTGTATTTAAAGTCTTATGATTATGTTAGTATGATTATATGTGCTGCCCTGTCTTCTAGCAACCATTGAAATTGGATTAAAATACCTTTAGGTAGTGTAGTATACTGTTTATTTTACCAGATGAGTGCCCAGGGGTATTGCCCCTATAGTTTAAGAAGCGAAAAAGGACAAAAATAGTGAAATGCTTTGACTAACTGTTACACTGTGTCGGATATGTCTTGTGATATTAAAAAATAAAACCCACGTAAATATATCTTTCCAGCGAAAATAAATTACAATATTGGTTGATTGTTGCCTGATGTCCTACAAAAGTCATCTGCTCTAGTCATTTTCCATCTCCCAATGTCATTTAACTCTGTGAAACATGACGACTGTCATGTGAGAGACATTCCCACGGGATAATCGGAAATATTTTCATCACGTGGGGTCAAATTGCTGATGCATTTAGTATTTATTTTCCATTTTGGAAAACATCCTTAGCAATCACTTGGGCATGAAAATGGTGTCTGTGAAGTTATCTTGAATGATGCTTTTCAAAGACTAGAAATGGCAGTGATAAAACAAGACAACCAACAGTTGTTGGAAATATATATTGAGTATCCAGAAAAAGCACATTCCCAGGTTGAATGTAATGTGAACTCATTATTTTAATTCTAAATTTAAAAGATAATGTATGATCTGAAATGCCCCTAATTCCTCTTTATTATATAGATTTAGCCAAAGATATTGCATTATTCCAGTTGATCAGGAGAATCGGAGAATACTTGGCGACCACAAACCTCTCTCCATATGATATTCCAAGGATGTTCAATCAGATTTTAGTCTTGCAGGCCAGTTCATTTCAAATGAAGTTTTGGTCGTGAAATACAACAATGAAAATGTGTGGATGAGCATTGTCATCCATATATATATATATATATATATATATATATATATATATATATATATATATATATATATATATATATATATATATATATACATACATACATACATACATATATATATATATATATATATATATATATATATATATATATATATATATATATATATATATATATATATATATATTGTTGTGGATATGAGGATTGTGTTTTTTTTGTTTTTTATTGCTTTATTCTGGACCCTCCTGCTTCCAGTCTGTGTATAAAGGTCAAAGGGCGTTCCCGTAATTAATTCCATAAAACATACACGAAGGACACCATATATCCCTGTTCAGTAGTTATATCCTTATTCTGTGTATTAGGCTAAGGCTTTGTCTTCCATTAATTAATACTCCATTGCACCGAATCAATTAAGAATAGCTCCCCTTCAATAATTCCATTTCCCAGCCAAACTCTCCATCTCTGGGTAAAGCAGTTCACAAGCATGGGGTGCGCGCCCTCTCATTTCGCTGCTATAGTGAATATGTGCTCCGTGCTCTGTTTGAACAGGAGGGGCGGGGTCGCCAGGGAGAGGCAAGCCCAGGGCGGGGCTGTTCAGCCCCATGCCCAAATAAGGAAACAAGCCCGTGGCTCGCCACGAGGGGCGTGCCGTCGGCGCCATGCCCAAATAAGGAGACAAGCCCGTGGGATTGCCATAAAAGGTCACGAAACAGAGCACTGGGGGGAGGGCGGTACCGAAACCGACGAGGGCGTGACAGACCCGCGCTGAAGGTATGAGAGAAGGGTGCGACGATCGCTGGGAGAAGATACACCAGAGATACGGCAGATGAGTCCAGGTGCGTAAGAGGGTTGGCAGTCCACCGGGAGAGAGTTGAGAGTTGCACCGGAGTTGCGTGAGAGATACGGAAAGCCTTTGGGTGGTTGTTGCGTGAGAGATACGAAAAGCCTTTGACAAAGAGCTGCTTCAACCAGCCCCGTTTCAACCAGCCGCGTGAAGCCCTGACGGGGCAGCGAGTGACCCTGCCGGTGTGCGGTGTAAAGCCGAATACAAGGAGCTGCCGGCTCCTCGCTTCCCGCCCGGAGTGGACCTGCTCATCCCTCCAAACGATTCCTGCCCTTCCATCCTTTTGTGTACGTGAGTTTGTTTTGTTTGTTCTGTCCTGGGTAATAAGTTAAGCCTGTTTAGTTAAGCTAGTATTTTCACTGTGTCTTTCTGGTCCGTCCCTCTTTCTGCTTTATTTTCTTATCTTTCCTTCTTCCTTGGTTTCTTTGGTCCTGTACATAGTATTAAATTATATTCGTATTGCAAAACCTTTTTGTCTTCTTCTTCTTCTTCTTCACATCCGTGTCGCCTTTGTCTTTTCCCTATTGAATATCTGTGGCGCGATTTTGGCCAACGTTCAGGAATCGGGTTAGTCGGGGTAACTGTTCGGGCGCGGCGGCCATCCGCTCAGCAAACAACATCCTAGCCGCGTCTGTAACAATTGGTGTCTGGGAGTGAGATACGAGGCCCGAACCAAGTTTTTAAAACATCTAGAAAAAATTTGGTCAAAATTTGGAGCGGCCAAAATTTGTTTTGTTTTAGAAAAACCCAAACTTTGAAATCGCGCCGTGGCTAGTCAAGGCGATCGGATGCAGGTGGGTGAGCTAGAAGAGGGGTTAGGGGTAACACAGGATCACAGGGAAGAAATGGAGGAGAACAATGAGGAGGTGGTTGAGGAGGTTTCAGGCACGCAAAATGGCGCCCTCGCGCACGTGAATGCAGCGGCACCAAATTTAGCGGCGCCCGTGACCGTAGCAGCACCGGTGGATTCGAACCTTTTTTTGCTACAAATGGGGGCCCTTATGGACAAAATGGGTGAGCGAATAAGGGACGAAGTGAGGGCTGATAGTGAGCGATTGAGGGGCCAAATGGAAAATAAATTTGAGGGTTTAGACAAGAAATTTGAAGGGTTGGACAATAAATTTGAAGGGTTGGACAATAAATTTGAAGGGTTAGACAACGGGATAAAAGAGGTGAAAATGGGTTAAGGGGGTTAGAAAACACAATGGATGACAAATTGCGGGAAATAGGGGAGCAATCCGCCCGGGAAATCAAACGGATGGGGAACCAGATAGAGGAGGTGAAAATCGGGTTAGAAACCAAATTGGATGCCCAAAGGGATGAATTAGGACATATGAGGGCGGCATCCACAAAAGAGATGGAGGAGATGAAGGAGGAAATACGACGAGGTGTAAGCGAGGAGGTCTCGGGGGTACGCGAGGAGGTAAAGTGAGGTGAGAAGCGTATGGAGAAAGAGGTGAGGAATAATGCGGCTAGGTTACAAGGGGGCATAGAGGACCTGACGCAGGAGGTGGAACAGCTGACGGTGGGACAGACGGAGTTAGTGGAGCAGGTACAAAGGAACACTGCGGTACTAGGAGGGTTAAAGGCGACACAAAAGGAACTAAAAGACGACTTGATAGCGACGAAGAGGGAATGTCAGATGGTACGTGAGGGACTGACAACGAGGTTGGAAGAGGTGACAGAAGTGATGGAGACGAAGGACAGAGAGGTGAGGACGCACATAGAAACGGTTAAAGTGGAATTGGAGGAAGAAATAGAGGGGGCGCACCGGGAGATGAAGGAGGTAAAGGAAAAATTAGAGGAGGTGGAAGAAGGGGTGATTGAAATTAAGAAGAGACGAAGGGAAGCTGAGAAAGAGATAAAGGAGGAAGTAATGGAATTGGTACAAGGTCTGTGCTCGAATCATGATGGTGTGCTTGCTAACCAAATAAAGAGTTTGCAGGTGGCAGAGGAGGTGCGGAGACGAGGTGCCAAGGTGAGTGGCGATATATTCGGAAATGTATATGATGTGAGGGGATCTTCAGTCGGCTTGGGGGTTGATTTGGATTCAGGTGTTCGTGAGAGGCCGTTGGTGAAGTGTGCGACAGGTACGGAGTGCGAAGGAGGAGGTGTGCGAGAATGTCCGACTCTGGGGTGTGTGAGGAAAAAGTGCGCGCCGAGGAGTGAGTGTGCCGTCGAGAGTGAGTTGGTCGTAGCGCGTGTGCGGGGGGGGCACATGGAAGCGCGTAGTGGGGAGTGTTACAAGGGATGTAACGGAAGCATGCACGCCTGTGGTGAGTGTTACGGAGGGTGTAACGGGAGAGTGTGCGCAAGAGGATGCGCGAGAAAGGTGTGTAACGGACGGGTGCATGAGGAAAGAGTGCGCTGTCAAGAGTAAGGGAGAATGCACACCTGTGGTGAGTGTTACGGAGGGTGTAACGGGAGAGTGTGCGTGAGAAAGGTGTGTAACGGACGGGTGCATGAGTACAGAGTACGCTGTCGAGAGTAAGGGTGAATGCGCGACCGAGTGTGGTGGTAAGAGTAGTAAGAGTGACACGGAGCGTGAGTTGGTTGTGGCAGGTGAGAGAGGATGTACACCTGGAATGGAAGGATGCACACCTGGAATGGTAGAGCGCGTATGGGAATGCACACTGGAATTGGTAGTGAGGCACGTGATTGGCTGTGCAAGTGAGAACACAGCTGTGGTTGTCACAGAGGAGGTGACCGAGGAGGGGGCGCAAAGAGGTGTGTTGGTGAGGTGTGCGAACGACGAGTGTGTGCAAAGGTGTGCGGTGGTCAGGTGTGTGACAAAGTCTGGAAGCGGCATGAGTGTACCTGGGTGTGCCAGGGAAGGTGCAATGACAAAGAGCATTGAGACGGCTGGATGTATGAGCAAGGATCGGGCTGCGGGGTGGAAGCATGCGAATGGAGCATCGACGCTAACCGGGTTAGCGGTTAGAGCGACGTATAGCCGAATCGGGCCTTCGGTGCGAACCGGGCAGCTTTGCGTGCCGCGGGGATCTGCGGTGGTTTCGAAAGAACCGCCGTGCGGGATCCACGCCGGGCCGCGCTGTGACCGGCCGCGTCCGTGCTCCACTAAGCGGAGCGGGCGGCCCTGTAGGAAGGGTCGTCACGACAACCCTTTGTGGTTGAGGCGTTCCGGCAGGTCGAAATCGGGCCATTGGACGGCTCCGTGCCGAGATGGTGCGTGGGATCTCGGCCCGGGTAAGCCCCCGTCCCTGCACCGAATGCCGGACGCATCCAGCCGCTGGCACCAAGCAACCCGCATTCATTGCTCGGCTTTGCGAAGCCGAGCTTTAGAAATGAATTGGCGCACCGAGAGGCTCAAGTGAGTAGACGTGTGACGAGGATAGTGTTTTGGCCCCGAAATTAGAAAAACAAAATTTGATGATTGGTAGAATGATTGGCAGATGATTGGCAAATTTTTGATTTGTTGAATTTGGACGAGCAAAATTTATAGTAAAAGATGCCCGATGTGGTGGGATGGCAACTGTGCCATCTCTCGCAACGGGGGCAAAGGAGCACTAGTTTATGGGGTTTGGCAGTGAAAACTAGCCCGGGAGGGTTAGGATAATGATAGGGATCTAGAGAAGATGACCTTAGGTAACGTTAAGATTAGGTAGTGACAATGATACCTGTAGTGGGGACGCAGGTAGATTAGTTTGGATGATAATGACGTGGTATGTGCTTAGTTTAAAGGGAAGACGGGGAGCACTAAGTTAGCAGGGCAATAGTTAGATGAGATGATGCCGTGTGTTTGAGGATCAGAAGTGTATTGAGCAGGGTATGAGTAAATGATTGTGAGTTGTAGTGTGATTGCACAGGTGTGCATCTGAACAGGTGGACGGAGCAGTGTATGAGTGAGTGATAGTGATGTGAGTTGTGCTGACCAAATGGTCCAGGAAGGAAGGAGGGTGCAGGTGGCACCAGGTGTGATTGCACAGGTGTGCAACAACAGGTGAATTGAGAGCAGGTGTATGGAATAAATGGTCTGGAGTATATGGAGTATTGGAATGGATGGTCGTGGAGTGAGTATGATGGAAACTGTGGAGTGGAGTGGATGGTGCGGAGGTGTGAATGGGGGAAGAGTGGACCCCCATCACGAATACCCGGGGAGGGTAGTTTAAGTGTTAGGTAGAGGGTATAGGTAAATTGTGGTTGGATATTGGCATCTGTGGTGCGGATAGTTGCACAGGAGTGTAGTGATGGGTGCATTAGTGTCGTGGAAATGGCTGGGCGTGTAGCCTGTTAGTGTGTGTGTAGTTAAATGGGCACTCCGCCACTGTGAGGATGTCGGCCAGGTGAGGCAGCAGGTGGGCTCTGGGAGCCGTTAGTGTCAGTGGGGCCCGAGGATCCGGAGGACGGACCCGGGTAGCCCAGTGCCAGAGGGCACCAGGGGGTGACAGAGCCAGGAGGGGCCTTCCCCAGTTAGATAGGTTAGGGTGAGGAGCAGGTAAGCTCGGCAGGCAACTGCAGTGGTGGAGGTGTGCAGGTGGGTAGACCTGCTGGGAGAGCTACACGTCACAACCCAGAAATTGTGCAAGGGCACCGGGAGATGAATCGGGGGAGTGAGACCCCAAATTGAAAAGCACCACAGTTTGGTCAATGGGAATTGGTTTTTAGAACCCATAGTGTAAGAGGGCCAATGGATTGGCAGGGAAAGACCCCGGGTAGTGTAAAGTTGTTAAAGTCATTTAGGAAATAGTTAGGATTGATGAACCTGTCGCACCATACGCAGCCACTTACCTGTGGTGGTGATGATGACTCCACACCTGTGTTTTCTTTGTTCTGTGTGCAGGAAATAATGTGCACACCACACCTTCCCTTTCCGCTTGGTTCCTCATGTCCCTCAATTTGCCTTCCATACTGTTTTCTAACCCCTCTAACCCCTTTTTCATCCCTTCCATTTGATTCTCTTGAGCGGCCATTCTGTTTTCTACCCCCGTTAACCCCTCCTGTATTTCCCCTAATCTATTGTCTAATCCCTCTATTCTACTCCCTAACCCTCCGATCTGGGCCCCCATGTCATTCCTTAAACCCCCGATCTGGTTTCCCATGTCATCCCTCAATTTCTCGCTATTGGACCCCATCCTTTGTTCTAACCGTTCCCCCATTTCTCCCATTTTGCCCCCCATTCTGCCCCCCAATCGCTCACTATCAGCCCTCATCTCGTCCTTCTGCAGGTTGAGGGACGCCTGCATTTGTACCATAAATTGCTCCATGAGGGCCTGCATTTGGGCCATCCCTCCCACTTGTGCAGCGGGTGCGGCCGCCGTAGCCATGTGCGAGGCGCCATTTTGCGCGCCCGCAACCTCGTGCGCGAGGACGCCATTTTGCGAACCTGCCGCCCTCACTGCTTCGCTCTCCTCTTGTCCCTCAATTTGGTCCTGGATCGACCCTGCCTCACTCTCCTCTACCGGAACCCAGCCGTCTTGATCCGCCATAGCGCGACTTTCAAAATTCGGGTTTTTATTTTAAAACAAAACAAATTTCGGTTACTTGTAATTTTGAGCGCGTTAAGCGCGCTTCGGGTCCGATCTCACTCCTCGACACCAATTGTTACGGATCGCGGATTAGATGTTATTTACCGAGCGGTGGTATTGCCGCGACCTAACAGTTCCCCCGAATCTTCCCCAACTCACCCGATTCCACCCGACGTTGACCAAATCGCGCTATGCTAAATCAATGATTGGAAAGGACACAACGACTGGGATAGATGAAACGACGCAAGGGGTACAGTTCTCAAGACCTCCGGAGGAGGATATAATTGGTGGTGGAGAAAAGGGGTAGATTACAAGGTAATGAGGTAAAGACACAGAAGAGATGGGCACTTAGTTACAGTCTTATCTTATCCCCGACAGACCACAGACAAACGGAACAAGACTGACTTACACAGGGATTGATGGCAGGGAAGGACAGGCAGTCGATAGCACAAGGTGCACCTTGGCTCAGGGACAGGATAAAGCACGGTCCAGTCCAAAGATGCGGGGAGGTGTCACAGCGCTCGGAGGTGGCGTCCTTCTCTCTCCAAGCTCAGGGCGCATCTGACGTCACCTCCCTCTTCCTGCGCATGCTCAGCGGGGAGTCACACGCCCTCGGCTCGTTGGCTCCGCCCCAGATGGGACCGGTCCGCCGCTTCTATTGGGTGCGGGGGTTACCGGGCTCCGCCCTTGACGAGGAGCTGACAGCGAGCCCCTACTTGGTAACCCCGTCGAGCACATGTTCGATGGCGGCTCGTTGGAAAGGCATGGTGCCCTCCCAACACCCCCTACCAACCAAGCCGGAGTGAGGACGCGCACTCCCCGCGCCGCCGCCGTTGTTGTTGTTGTTGTTGTTGAACCGTGAGGAAGAGCTGCGGGGAGGTATTGGGAGGTCCTAAACTTCCTAACGGTGCCATACAATCACATTCTGGTGCAACGAAGAGTCAGAATCAATGGAAACGAGTCCTTAACTGACATAGACTAAGAATAACTAGCAAGATGTCCTATAGTTGTCTACGTGAGATGCGGTGGACCTGGATGCGACATTTAATGGGGGAAATAGGGGGAGGTCGGGTCTACAGAGTGTTGTTTACAGAAAATGGGACTAGGGAATGGGGGATTGGGGATAGTTGGGAAGTATGGAGGAAATAGGGGAATATTTACAAGCGGATATGGATGGATGTAAATCCCATATCCGCAACAATATATATATATATATATTATATATATATATATATATATATATATATATATATATATATATATATATATATATATATATATATATATATATATATATATTTAAGTGAGGCTGTGATTCTCATGCTGGGGTTAGTTTTTTTGTTAATAATCTTTTTAACTTAATTCTTACTTCCATGTGAACTGCTCGGAGACACGTTTTTTGAATAAAACGTTTTTAGCAAAGAACACTATTTTCGTTGTTGCAACAGCTGTTACTGTCAGTCAATTCTGAAGTTGGAATTTTGAAGATCGGTTCGGATTAAGAGTTTGTGGAGCTCATCGCATTATGGTTTTTAACCGTGTGCGGAAATGAAATGACGGGGTGGAGTGAGGGGGGGGAGGTTGGGGGTGGTGGGGGCGGGGGGTGGGGGATGGACCAGTTATAACTGCTAAATCAGAAAGCATCTGAAAATGCAAAGCCAGTCCAGCCAGTCCTTATTATTATTCCATTTGCTGAAAATAACGAAAATAGTTTTTTTTTAATTACAAAATGAAAATTGACGATGTTATGCAGCCTTGACCTTTGAGCTTTAGATCTAAAAAAACAATCTGCTTCTAGCTTTTGATTGGTGAACAAATTAATTGACCCGATATGCAAATTATTAAAATGTCAGGTCAGTCGCATGAAAATTAATGATTTTATGTGACGCTGACCTATTGACCCTTTGACAAAATTATTAATTTACCTTCTCCATATTCTCATAATAAAGCTTTGTTGAAAATTTGATGTCAAAACTCAAATGGTCAAAAGGTTGTGACACTACACACACACACACACACACACACACACACACACACACACACACACACACACACACACACACACACACACACACACGAACACACACACGCAAATACACACACAGGGACAAACACACACACACAAATACACACACAGGGACACACACACACCCACACGGGGACACCCACACGGGGACACACACACACGGGGACACACACACACAGGGACAAACACACACGTGGACACACACACATACACACACACATACACACACGCACACACACACATACACGCACACACACACACGCACACACACACACACATGGGAACACACACACTGGAACACACACACACACACACACATACACGCACACACACACACACACACACACACAGGAACACACACATACACACACACACACACACACACACACACACATATACACACACACCATTCAGACTGATGGGAAGTTACGATGGGCAGCAATTTTACATCTCACCCCGTGCGTCATTTTACCTCGATACGCCACTGCCCCAGTGTACTTGCGATCTGTTTTCAAAATTCTCTCTAGACGATGGACCCAGATTGCGTGTATCATATTCTCGTCAGGAAGTGACTCATTGTCCCCGGCAACGCCAGGTACTTTTGCTGGTATATAAATAAACATTCTTCCTTTTCCATATAGTAAACATATGTGGCATTAATTTCCTGTTACCAAACCTTTAAAAAGCAACTGTGGAAGTTTCTTGAATACAATAATAGTCATGAATGCTGTATCAGAATAGGACGAGGAGAAAGAAAAGCTTTCATTGATGAATTATGTTAAAATTATGGGACATTATTCATGGTTGTTTCCTTGTTAAAGGTCAAAACTGAGTCAGCAATCCTCATATGGCTTACATTTATACATAATTAACATTGCCTGATGACCTTTTTGAATCATCACAAACTGGACATGCAAATTAATCTAATCCTGTGAAATGCAATCTCTGTGGCATTGTTCGGCTAAATCGAGAACATTCTGCGATAGATAGGAATAAGAATGATCTTTTGTTTCCAGTTTTCAGCAGCCAGATGAGTCCTGCTCATTATGTTATACAGTCCTGCTTGACTCAAAAGCCCTGCTGTTGAGTGCCCCCATTTTGGGAAATGGGGGCACAAAAATGGGAGCCCCCATTTTTTTTTTCATTGATAAACATTGTTGGCTTCATTTCTGTCTGAAAATGTGGTGCAAATCTTTATTTACTTGTTGTTTATTACGAGCCCAGGTTTTTACCAGTAGGTCTACAGTAGACCTCGTTCATGTTCTACATTGTCTGAATGCTTCCTCACAATCTCTTTGTGCTCTGCTACATTTCCTCACTTTAATCGCTCTGGGCCATTTCTAGCCCAAAATCTGTGATTCAAATCATCTTTTCAACCTAATTTCCACCATTTAGATTTTAGACAAAAGAGTGGAAATTTAAAAATGGTTAACCATACTGTCTGTTCTTGAATGCAAATCAGACTTTTTTTCTTTTTTTTTGGATACAAGATCGAGGCTTGCGTAAGAGCTAACATTAATCACAAAAAGACAAACTGAAACATAAAACAAGATAAAGGGAGCGGGAGACTAGATTGGGAGAGAGGGGGAAGCAGACAAGTACAACATTTGAGAGCAGGGCCATCGGGAGATCTGTGGGAGGGAGAGGGCTTGGTGGGAGGAGGCACGGGAAGGGGGGGGGGGTTAGGGTGAATACACACGGTGAATAGGGGGGGGGGGGAGGTGGGAGAGGTTAAAAAAAAACAACCACATGGACACTGCTAGGACTTCCAGGAAACAAGTCGGTATTTCAGAAAAGTGGATCTGGGGTGAATTAACGGGGGTAGAAAAGATCAAGGTTTTGTGTACGAAGTCGTCTTGGATGGGGGAAGACAAGAGATGGTGGTGAACAGCTGTTTTAAAGACCTGGAGGGAAGAGAGGGATTGAAGAGAGTGAGGGAGTTTGTTCCAGAGGTGGGAGAAAAGAGGAATGAAAGAGTGAAGGTGAATAGAGAGTCTTGATTTTGGCAGTTTAACCATAGGAGGGTTGCTGGCAGCTCTTGAAATATAGGAATATACTGTATATAGGAATAGACTTTCAGAAATATAGGAATATATTTGCATGATTGAGCGGTGATGGGTTCGTACCAGTTACCGTTCGTACATTATAGCGTCGGTAGTGGATATAACACATATATACATACACACGGATGGACAGTTCAACTTTTACCAATAGATGAAAAAATCAAGAATAATTCATCTTGTGGCCCCGGAACCAAACAAACAATACATTTATAACAAACAGCCGTCAAAGCTCCCGCAGAGCTCCCCTACTCCCTCCTCAAACATGATTAAGAGTAAATAACCTACTCTGTACAAACACCAGCCCCAGGTATGTGCTTCCCATCAGTGTTCAGAAGAATCCAGACATACGGTCCATTCATTGGAAGAAATCCATCAATGGGTTGTGTAACGTACGACCGACCCTTCACTCCACTTCCACCGACTCTCCTGGTCGGGAGTTAGTAATATGAGTAGGTGACTGCTCTGCGAGCTGAGGAACTTTTCAAAAGTCTTTCATTATGCAGAGGCACAGCACTTTCTCTCAGGTACTTCCCCAAGTATCTTTCAGAGGCTTGGTGAGCCATTCCAACACACACAATGGTTTAAACAGTAACAATGGTTTAACAATGGTTTAAATTCGCCTTCATGCTCCACACAAAATCGGAAAATGTAAGACCGAGCGATCCTGCAGACCATAGAAGGGCTGTATTGGGTTTCAGAACAATCGATTGGTAAATAAGGAAGTAGGGATCTGAAGTATGAGGGACAACCACCCCCGCCCCCCACCTGGGAGCCCCCATGATCCAAAATCAGAAAATCGAAGTGTATGGGACTGTGCGGGCCACTGAGTAGAAGGGCTGTATTGGGTTTCAGAGCAATCCATTGGTTGATAAGGAACTAAGGGACTGGTAAGGATCCAAAGTTTCATTAAGGGGTACCTCCCCCCCCCCCCTCCTCCCTGCGAGCCCCCATGATCCGAAATTGAAAAATATAATCAAGTAATCGAAAAATGTAACTGAGCGGTCCTGTGACCATCGCTTAACAGGGCTGTATTGTGTTTCAGAGCAATCATTTGGTAAATAAGGGATGAGTACGGATCCGAAGTTTGGGGGTAACCCGCTCCCTAAGACAGACCTTTCAGATGGAGAATCTCAGCCGAACTTTTAGAAGTCACTCAGCTCTGATTGGTGTACGTTTATGAGGAACATACGTACATACATACATACTGTACATGCTTACATACAGACATATGGACAGACAAACACTGTTCGAGACGACTTTGCCCGACAGGCTACTCCGTAAAAATGAATCTTGGAGAAACGGGGAGTCCCCATGATGCGATATCTCAAGATCGAAGCCTGAGAGATTTTATCGGATACTGTCTTGTATTCATTTGTCAAGTTTCAGAACAATCAGCCTGGTGATAAGGGAGGAGTAGCAACAATAGCAAAAGGTTAAAGGACAGACGACCAGATGGACAGACATCCGGACATGACGACCCATTTATAAGTCCATCTCTTAGGGAATCGAGATGAGATGACATAAAAATGATGGGATGCACCCTTTTTGAATTGAATTGCCAGTTGATTAAAATTTCCACGTTTCATGGAAACAACAAAAATAAAGAAATGATGGGCAGAATGGCCCCCCACACCAAAGTTCCTTATGGATTGTTGTTAAGAATGGGAAGAAAGGTGGTAGGGAAGGACATAGAGTTTTGGGTATGAGGGCAGACAGTTGTTGGTGGGGGGACGCAGAGAGTTGGGAGAGGGAAGTTGTATTGTTGGGAGGATGGGGGTGGGGTTAAGGAATTGGGGTTAAGAGGTGGGGGGTTGAGGACTTGAAGAAGAAATGGGGAGGAGAGGAACGGTTTTAAAGACTTGCAGTGGTGAGGGCATTTGAAGATAGGTTGGGAGGGGTTTGAAGATGTGGGATTGGGGGATGAGGGTGGCTTGAGGACTTGGGATTAAAAGAAAAGGGGAGTTGAGTACTTGATCTACAGATCTACCATAATCTATATACTTGAGCATGGCCCTGCATTGCTAAATCTTTGTCTTATTGACTTTTTGTAATGGACTACTTTCATTGTTGGCCATTTTTTGGTTACAGCAGGCATGTTGCTTTCTGCAAGGAACTCTGGGCTCTGGCTGCATATCAAGAGTCGCAGATGGCACTCGAGGGAGTTGTTTCAAGAAGATAAATGCCCCCTAAAACCTCCCTCCCTGTGCTATTTCCTTGTGTTCATCTCTATACAATTAGCATTTTATATGCGTCTCTGTGGAAGTGTGTATTTCATGGGTTTATGTGTGTAATTAGCATGTGATTAGTAATTATGAATGTTCGACATACACTGTTCCCATTCCCAGCTTCTGTCCTGTTCTGTCATGCATATCATTCTCCCACTCCTGCTGCCGTTGTGTCTCTTCACATTTGACTTCTGTCCTTACTTTCCAGCACCCATTTCAAATATTGTGAATTATTACAATACAGTGCATTTTATTTATGGGCATTTTGTAATCCACTTTCCCATGTTGTTTGTGCTGGGAAGATGGATGCGAAAATGCAGATGATGATGTTGTGAATGCTTGCGTATACCTGGAACGTCTTCCGCATCTGCTTCTGCCCTCTCTGTTACCCCCCTCTGCACAGCTCTCCTACACCTTGGTGAAACTTGACACCCCTACTTGCAGCTCTCCTGCCACACATCTCTCATGCCCCTTCCACTTCCATTTCCTCTACCCCTACTCCTCCTTCCTTGAGGCTCCAATCACTCAGTCGAAGTTCCTTCTCCCTCCTTCACGTTTGATTCTCTATCTTCAGATTTCTTACAGATGTCTATCCAGTTCGCCTCCGCATCTCCTGACATTGCCTGTCTGAGAGAAACCTTTATTTCACAGGATATTTCAGACCCATCTGTGTGTCCTTCCCTGGCTATTTCCTCCTCTCATTTGACAGGCCAAACTATCATCTCGTGGTGGTATTGCTATACATAACCATAACTCAATTCCACACAGCCATTGTGCTTTTCTGTCCACCATTCTGACTCAATAGAGGATTTCTTGATTTCTCTCTCACTCTCTCACCCTCTCACTCTCTCACTCTCTCTCTCTTTCTCTCTCCTAATCTCTTGTTTCTGTGTGTACTCTACCTTCCACCCAATTTTGATGACTCCATCGATGAGGCTCTTTATTCAGACATGGATACTCTACTGTCCTCCAATCCCAGATCTCTTTGTAATATTTGGAGACTTCCACTTAATTCGCACTAACCTAGATGGTTGAGTCAGTCCACAAACTCCAATCCACAGTGTTACAGCAAAGGCCTTTCGTGAAACAGCTGCCCTTTCTCAGCTGGTCTACTTCCCTACTGCCATCTCTCCAAATGGCATGGTCATTACTTGTTAGATTTAGTCATGTCAAATATACTCTCAAGCCTGTGCTGCTCCTCCAGGCTCTCCTTATCACGTCTTTGTAAACGCTTTTGTCTCCTTGGCAGTCTTCAGAGAGATGCCAACGTGTTGAAATGCATGGCAGTTCGGCAAGGCAGATTTGTCTGGTCTGAGATCTGATACCCTCACAGATCTGATATCCTCACAGATCTGATATCCATTATCCCATCAACTCCTGACATCAACAATTCCTAGAATTCCTTCCTCAACAGACTTACTTCTCTCATTTGCAATTACATCCCTCCATGCCTCCAATTGTGTTATTCAAAATCTCGACGATGGTACTTTGTTTTTTTTTTTGTTTTTTTTTTGTATACTGAATCGAGGCTCGTGAAAGAGCTAACATTTATTTCACAAACAAATCAACCAGACAAACAAAATATACAAAAAGAGGGAGCGGAAGACAAGATGGGGAGAGAAGGGGAAGCACACAACCACAACATTTGAGAGCAGGGAGAAGTGTGGGAGGGAGAGGTCTTGGGGGCAGGAGGCGTGGGAGGGGGAGGGGGGGGGGGGGGGGAGGGAGAGGTATAAAACACAAGGGGACCGAAATTAGCGGGGGTAGAAAAGATCAAGGTTTTGGATGGGGGAGGATAAGAGATGGTGGTGAACAGCTGTTTTAAAGACCTGGAGGGTGGAGTGGGATTGAAGAGAGTGAGGGAGTTTGTTCCAGAGGCGGGAGAAAAGAGGAATGAAGGAGTGAAGGTGAGCAGAAAGTCTTGATTTTGGCAGTTTAACCATAAGAGGGTTGCAGGCAGATCTTGTGCGACCTGTAGGAATATTTGGGGGACAGAGCCCAGAGAGGGCTGGGGGGGCAAGGCCAGAGAGGAGTCGGTAGAAGACGGAAAGACCACCAACCTGCCTGCGGTGAGTGAGTGAAAGGCCCTTGGAGTTAGCTTCATCGCGGGAGATTCCAATGATTCTGAACGCTTTGGTTTCAACAGCGTGAAGACGGGCTAGGTGTGAGGCAGGAGCACCAGACCAGACTGGAGAGCAGTAATCCATAGAGCTGCGGAGCTGCTGCGGATTGAGGGCAAAGGGTGACTCGGACTCATAAAAGTGGCTTGCGTTTTCCACTGGAAAGTTAAACTCAACTGATGGGAACTTAAAGTCCATCGACAGAACTCCAGTACATATCAGTTATATGATGAGCCAATGCCCAACATCAAGCTCACCTGCAGTAAATAATCTCACATCCTTCTTCTACCTTCTCACTCCTCAAGTAATCATGTTGGACACTGCCATGGAATTTTGGACATGGAATTTCGCAGGACATGCAATTCTCTCTCACCACGTTTGTGAAGGTCTCAGTCAATGTTGACACGAACTCTACGACTGAACCTGATGGCATTGGCACGGTAATCCCCAATAATTACAGCCGTATCTTTTTCTCTTTGCACACTCAAGTCATACTAATATAGATTCCTGCATTCATCTTAGAAAGTTGCAATGTCACCCCGATCCACTAGATACGAGAAGGGTTCCAAACATTGGCACTGATCAGAAGAATGATCTCTTCAACAAATCTGTAATCTCTGATCATCAGTTTAGAATTTGCCTAAGCTACACATACCTTGCTTCTTTTAGCCCAACAATGTATGGATGTACTAAATCTCAAATAAGAGATCATGGCCCTCTGTTTGGACCTATTTTACGCATTCGATACTGTTCTGCAACTAGTGTTACTTTCTGAGATATATCGACGAATCGTATATCCTTTTTTCTATGGCTATGAGGTTCACTCTGGGTGGAAATGGAGGATTATTTTCACTGACATTCTGTCTCATGATCTCCTTCTTCACGGTGATTTCATACAAGGCATAATTACTCCCGCCTGGGAGTAATGCATTCACTCGTGTCCGTCCATGTGCATGTGTGTGTCCGTGTGTTTGTGAACAAGATATCTGGAAAAGTTCTGAACGGATTTGGATGAAAGTTGGTGGGATGATTGCCCTTGGGATAAGGAAGAATTGATTAGTTTTTGGTGAAGCTCAGGATATTATTCTGGATCCAGGAATTTTTTTGGGGAATTTTTTTTGGGAATTTTTTTTTCTGTTTTCCTTTAAAAACCATTTTCTCTGCAATAATTGGACCGATTGAGAGCAAATTTTCACCATAGGAGGCACTCGGTCTGTAGAATATTTTAATGGTAATTATGATGTCACAGGTCACGAGGTTCGGCCGCCATATTGTTTTGAGTGAAAAACACTAAAATACAATTTTCTCCAAAACGCCTGAACAGATCGAGGCCAAACTTTGCAGGCAGAATCACATACCATGACGAACAAAAATGTCAGCGAGCATGACATCATGCTTCACATGGTTTCAGAGTTATGACGTTTTAAGCACAAACTTTTAAAACCTTGCTCCTCCCTCATTTGTGATCCAATCGAGGGGAAACTTCACAGATCTGTTCAGCATATCAGTCCATTAAAATGTCATTTTGGAATTTGCGATAGGTCACGTGGTTTGGCAGACATCGTTAATTAAACGCAAATAATAAAAACATTTTTTATCTTTTGAACCACTTCATTGATCGACGTGAAACTTCATACTCTAGTAGAAGTCATGAAGAGTAACAAGTGTGCAAAATTTGAAGATGATTGGATGTACGGTCTGGAAGCTAGAAGTTGTTAGTGCGTGAAGAAGAAGAGTCTTCGACTGTGGACGATTAATTCTTTATCACATGTACAGACTTGCAGGCATCGTTTGACACAATCTCCCGGGTTAATTCGAACCTCAAATAAAATTATAATTCCAGATTTGCCAATGGCTGAGGTATATTAACAAACGAATATAACAGATTTGGCAAAATTCCAACTTTTAAAAAAAAA
The DNA here is from genome assembly GCF_964187855.1 of Myxine glutinosa. Lineage (NCBI taxonomy): Eukaryota > Metazoa > Chordata > Myxini > Myxiniformes > Myxinidae > Myxine > Myxine glutinosa. The sequence goes on from NC_136261.1 coordinate 167,409,637, forward strand.
GATCACATATTCACCCAGGGTTGTGAGAGGCTGAAGAAGAAGAAACCTCGCATGGGCTTCCCAAACCAAATAAATAATTATGGTTCTGGCTCTGCGATTTTCAGGTTTATTACTCCCCCCAGGGAGTAATGCATTTGATCGTGTCCGTCCGTGTGTGTGTGTGTGTGTTCGTATGTTTGTGTGTTCGTGTGTTTGTGAACAACATATCTGGAAAAGTTCTGAACGGATTTGGATGAAAGTTGGTGCGATGATTGCCTTTGGGATAATGAAGAATTGATTATTTTTTGGTGAAGCTCAGGATATTATTCCGGATCCAGGAATTATTTTTGGGAAAGATTTTTTCTGTTTTACTGCATTAAAGCTTTTATTCTTATTCTTAAATGATGTTTTTCTCCTCTAATTCCGAGATATATCAAAATTAATTCTCTGACAGTTAGGGCCTACTTTCTTTTTCATTTATTGTTTTGGGGAGAGGGGATGTTAAACAAAACGTATTATTCCAACTAAACCCACGGCGGGAGTATGCGCTCTACTGAGTATCGTTCTAGTTTCTGAATGACCTTATTCTTGGTCCACCTTGATAATGTCTACATTTCCCTCAAAGGTCCCTACCATTTGGCTGATACCTCCACCTTGTGTAAAACAGTACATCACACTTCAATGGTGCTGCTTGCTGCAGGGTTGTGAGAAGGGCGCCAGGCCACGAACATGGCCGGCACGCACAGCTCAAAGGACCACGATAGTGGCCATACCAACTACCAAATATGGTCAATATATGGGTGTGTTCTTGCTACTATTTGTATGCAAATGAGTTTAAACTGCTGTCAACCCAAAAAATAAATCATGACCTTTCTTTCAATATAAAATACCCTGAGTAACTCATGAAAGCTTGCTTCTAATTGGTGGAGAAAATCTGGGCAACGAACCAGTAAATCCAGCACTTTGTGGGTTAAATACAAGAAAGTCCTATGCTGTCACTCTCTCCCTCAACAAAGATTGACCTTCAAACCCCAGTGTTTACTTCTTTAGCCGACCTCTGGTAGAGGTGCAATTATTAAAGTTCAAATGCCTACCAATCATTTACAACCTTTGTTGGGAGAACCATATCTCCAAACTGACCTCTAAGGCCACACAACACTTTGGAATTATCTGCAGTACCAAGTCAAGTATGAAACGCTCAGAGCTCGTTGCATTGTATGTTTCCTTTATTCTGTAGTATCATAGAATATGGATCCTCCATCTTGGTAGTTCATGCAGTTGCTTCAGATCTTGCTCCTAGTCAGGTTCACTATGTCAATAAATTATGCTTCGTTCAAAATCATGGTAGATTAGCAAACCTATTTGGAAAGGTTATAGCATAAGGAAACTAAAAATCAATGTTTACATTTGGAGAGATACCTGTATGGCGGCCATTTTGGATTTTCAAAATGGCCACTGTAAAATACATATTTTGTTCTATTTCTGCCTCTAATTACCCTAAAAACTTTTTAAAATATACTAAACTTCTATTTTCAGGGACAAGGAATCCAATGAAAGTATCAAATTAGTGCTATGGGGAATGGTAAGACACGAATCAAAGGTTATGAATTGCAAAATACTGTCTTTATATTCGCGATACGTTGCATAATCAAATACATGTTATCATTTTGTACAGGCAGTTAATAACATCAAAATGTGTCACAATAATTCATATCACCAAACATACACAGGCAGTCAGCAAAATCATATATACACATGCAGTCAGTATAACTTCACATCTACACAGGCAGTCAATGACAAAATATACACAGGCAGTCAATGGCATCAAACATACACGATTACAGAATATGCCATTTAGAGTTCGTCATCACTGTCCTGTGTGTCGTATCCGACAATATAGTCCGCATCGTTTTCACAGTCCGTTCCACACAAGCAAAGGTCGGTCAAATTGATTGGCAAATCGAATTGGTCGATCGAATCGAATTCGATGAATCGAATCGAATCGAATCGATCGAATGGTCGAATGGTCGATCGAAGCGATTGGTCGAATGGGTCGAATGGAATTGGTCGAATTGGTCGAATCGAATTGGTCGGAATTGGCAAATGTAAACATTGATTTTCAGATTTTCCATGCAATAACGTTTCCAAAAATGTATAGGTTTGCTAATCTACCATGGTTTTGAACGAAAACACATAGTGAACCTGACTATCCCCTGGAGGCAAATGAGTCCAAGGATATTTGTGTTATGTATCTGTCAGCAGGAGACCAGGTCCCAAGGTCTGCTTCTCACCCACCACAGACAGTATGGCAGTCTCTGATTTTTATTTCCTCACTTTCTGGCCTCTCTCAACCTGTGTAGGTCACAACCATTCTTTCAGAATCACACATCTGGCTCCCCTCTCCAATTCTAAGCTTAATGCTCAGGTACATTCCTTCAGCTCTCTCTCTCTCTCTCTCTCATCTGTTAAACTGACTCCCTGTGTCTGTTGTCCGGCTCCTCTCCCTCTAGTCTTACAAGAGTGTGCCCATTGTAACCTCATGATTTTTACAAAACCCACCCTTGCTTTCTTTGACACTCACTGACCCCTCAGTAATACCACTTTTCTTAATGCCACTCGACTACTCGTGTGCAACGTCTTTGTTTTCCTAGTCCCGTTTGATCCTTTTGTCAATATGTGAACCTGCTGCCCATCCATGAACATTAGAGTCCCTTTATACAGAGAGTAACGACATGATCCGGAAAAATACGGTCACGTGACTCAGGGAGCCATTTTGGAGCCAAATTCGCGTTCGCTTAACTTCTCGCGTTCGCGCGTGTTATGCAAGTACAATCGATTCGACTACCTACGGAAGCCTTAGTTCACTGAAAATGCCGGGTCGTTGTGCATTTGGATGCACAAATAGACATGACGAGGGTTTCAAGATGTACAGATTCCCTTCGGATCCCAATCGACGTAAAATATGGGAGAATAAAGTGAGCCGTGTGGGCTGGAAGCCGGCTTCGTCTTCAAAGCTTTGCGAGGTCGGTCAAGTTACTGTTCAGCCCCGTTCAGAAAGTAAAGTGAATTATTTAACTTTCACCTTTAGTCTAGTAGGAAGACTAGGTCCCTCTGCACCCCCCGGAGATATACTTCTAATCAGTGTTTCTAGATTGGAAAAAATGTGTAGAAAATGACTAGCTATGGCCCCAAGCTGAAAAAATGTCCCACATACCATTTTTATGCAAATTACCGCTGCAAATTTTATGCAAAATTATGCAAATTTTATGCAAATTTTTGATGAGGAGTAGAGTTGAGGGGTCTTTGAGGGCTTCATCGAGGTGCTCTCGGTTGCAAGACTGGGTCATTCTGAGAAGCACAGCAGGGTCAGAGATCATGATGTTCTCCTCCTCAGTGAATCTCTCCATCAACAGCCTCTCCATTGCCTCACACACTGTTTTGAGGCAAAAGAGGGACTTTGCGTAGGCCTTTCCACTGAGAACACCTTTGAGAGATCCACTTGTTACTAGTTGTGCCTCAAAGAGAATCTCTGCATATCCAGAACCACGCATCTTGTGTCCAGTGAGCATCCCGATGTAGTTCATGGATGTGTGGAAGGGTCCAATCGTTACTACATGACTAGCAAATTCATTTGGCCAGCGCCAGATGATGGGAAGGGCTTTCATGCAGACACCCAGATCAAATGTATTCAGGACCCATCTCTGACCCACCTCAGCAGTTGCTGCCTCGGAACGCTTCAGTAGCTCACGAACAACTGCGTTGTCTGTGATCGGTTGGTGGATAGGCGTGCAGTAGTCGACTGTTGATTTGCTGGGTGGGGGAGAACCAGTTGCAGAGGTGAAACCCCCTAGCCCAGGCACAGGCTGCAGGCCATTGCCATGCCATGCAGGCACCAGGCACAGACCGATCACAGACAACGCAGTTGTTCGTGAGCTACTGAAGCGTTCCGAGGCAGCAACTGCTGAGGTGGGTCAGAGATGGGTCCTGAATACATTTGATCTGGGTGTCTGCATGAAAGCCCTTCCCATCATCTGGCGCTGGCCAAATGAATTTGCTAGTCATGTAGTAACGATTGGACCCTTCCACACATCCATGAACTACATCGGGATGCTCACTGGACACAAGATGCGTGGTTCTGGATATGCAGAGATTCTCTTTGAGGCACAACTAGTAACAAGTGGATCTCTCAAAGGTGTTCTCAGTGGAAAGGCCTACGCAAAGTCCCTCTTTTGCCTCAAAACAGTGTGTGAGGCAATGGAGAGGCTGTTGATGGAGAGATTCACTGAGGAGGAGAACATCATGATCTCTGACCCTGCTGTGCTTCTCAGAATGACCCAGTCTTGCAACCGAGAGCACCTCGATGAAGCCCTCAAAGACCCCTCAACTCTACTCCTCATCAAAAATTTGCATAAAATTTGCATAATTTTGCATAAAATTTGCAGCAGTAATTTGCATAAAAATGGTATGTGGGACATTTTTTCAGCTTGGGGCCATAGCTAGTCATTTTCTACACATTTTTTCCAATCTAGAAACACTGATTAGAAGTATATCTCCGGGGGGTGCAGGGGGACCTAGTCTTCCTACTAGACTACTTATAGAGACTACAAGTAATTCCCGCAACAAGTAGTCAATAGCTGTCATTGTATCATAGTGAAAACCGTTAATTTTTTTGTTTGGAAACATTGGATACTTTGCTTGACGGTACATTGTACTGTATTTTCTATATTTCTATTTAGAAAAAGAACGTTCAGTTCACAATATGCCAACAGTTTGATAATAGCTAGTATTAGGAATCATTGCTAGAGAATGGTTATGAATGGTTATGTTGTAAATTCAACAGGGCTGGACAAAAAGAAGAAGTCTCTGTTTGGCATTATTGTGTATTCGTGCATGCATCTTTTATTGTGTATTCGTGCATGCATCTCTTATTGTGTATTCGTGCATGCATCTCTTATTGTGTATTCGTGCATGCATCTCTTATTGTGTATTCGTGCATGCATCTCTTATTGTGTATTCGTGCATGCATCTCTTATTGTGTATTCGTGCATGCATCTCTTATTGTGTATTCGTGCATGCATCTCTTATTGTGTATTCGTGCATGCATCTCTTATTGTGTATTCGTGCATGCATCTCTTATTGTGTATTCGTGCATGCATCTCTTATTGTGTATTCGTGCATGCATCTCTTATTGTGTATTCGTGCATGCATCTCTTATTGTGTATTCGTGCATGCATCTCTTATTGTGTATTCGTGCATGCATCTCTTATTGTGTATTCGTGCATGCATCTCTTATTGTGTATTCGTGCATGCATCTCTTATTGTGTATTCGTGCATGCATCTCTTATTGTGTATTCGTGCATGCATCTCTTATTGTGTATTCGTGCATGCATCTCTTATTGTGTATTCGTGCATGCATCTCTTATTGTGTATTCGTGCATGCATCTTTTATTGTGTATTCGTGCATGCATCTCTTATTGTGTATTCGTGCATGCATCTTAAGAAATAGCTTGCCCATGGAGCATATCCACTTACCCTGTATTTGGTCTTGCCATTTTTTTTTTCAGGGGAACACAAAAGTTCTCAAAAAATTCCACATAATGCAATGAAAGTTTTAATGATTGTAAAGATAAAAAGCAGGAAGTTGCTATTCATATTGGGGTCTCAACCCTCACAAGACCTCTAATTTGTATCGTTCTTCAAAATGGTAGAGATAAATGCTAAAAAAAAATTCATCACATATTGCAATTTTGACAGCTGTACTACGTTTCATTTATTCTGATTGTACCTGGATCTGTTGCTGAATGTGGTTAACTGATGAAAAGAAAGCTGAAAAGGTTAATTTACAGTATGTGTGCATTGACCGAGAGCCTGTGTGTGTGTGTGTGTGTGTGTGTGTGTGTGTGTGTGTGTGTGTGTGTGTGTGGATATGTGTGTGTGTGTGTGTGTGTGTGTCTGTGTGTGTGGATATGTGTGTGTGTGTGTGTGTGTGTGTGTATGTGTGTGTGTGTTTATCCCGTGTGTGTGCATGTGTGTTTTAATGTGTTGATGTTTGTGTGTATGTTTGAGTTTATTGGCTCTGAAAACGCATTAAATTTGTTACAGTTTGATAATGTTTACATTAAATTCATTTCTTTCAGACAAAACACACGTGTGTTTTAATGCCCCCCCCCCCCCCACCCCGCTTTTCCTATCCTCTTAATCGAAGAGGTTAAAGATTATTTTAGGTTACAAGACTACCTTGTCACATAGTATGTTCAAATTCTCTCCAGGCATCGTGAGTAACCCAAATTATTATTGCCAACATCGCGATAATGAGGATTCAGAAATCACCCATTTTGTCACTTCTCATCAACCGCTCATTTTTTCAGACAAACTAATATCCCATTGTAGGCAATCTGGAACATAATGGAGCTAATACTCATTGACCGACATCTCGATACAATAAAATAAATAAATAAAAACATTCACCGTACTCCCTAACCCGCCCCGTGTTTGTGCAGTGGTGCATTGCATTATACACGCATAGCTCATAGTGCACTGTGCATGTGCCGGTTCAGTGGTTCCGCACAATTGGCCCCAAAATGGCGGCGTATTCTCAGTTGTCGTTACTCTCTGTATAAAGGGACTCTAATGAACATGAACCATACACCACTTATCCATGAACCATACACCACTTATCCATGAACCATACACTGCTTCAATCCAGTAACTTTGCAGTCACGACAAAGGGATGGCAGTGTTGCGATTATATTTACTATATTATTATTAACACTAGTGGGGTCACCCGTGTGAATCCGACGGGCATGGACGTGTGTGACATTCCGACATATTGAGTTAGATGCTGCACCTGCACATTCAGTTTCATAAAATGGTTACTGGCAATTTATCAGATCCACAAATAATGTAATCTACACAATGTATTTACTTCTGATAACATGTGAATGCATGTGCGTGCACATGGGAAATACAGTTTGAAATATGTTATTAAATCTCGTGTAAAATGTACACACACACACACACACACACACACACACACACACACACACACACACACATGTACACCCACACACATGCACACACACATGTACACACACACACACATGCACACACATATACACATACACATACAATATTAACGTTATTATTATTATAACGAAAATGATACTATTGTATTAAGAAAGCTGGGCTAATTTAGCAGATGCAGCCTGAAGGTTAGGCTTGAAGGCATGAAGCTTAAGGGCTATATGTACTCATTCATTCATTGGATGACCCGTAACACCGATGCTTTCGATATTTTATGGTCATTTTAATAATCTGTTTGTTTGTGTTTCATACTGAATGAAAAACGGAAAGGTAGAGCATGGCGATTGTGATATATGACAGGTTCGACGATTTGTTCGGCCTGAACTGCATATAAATTAAAACAAGTCAGGAGACGACGATGGTTCACGAGCGAGCGGTATTCAATGACAAAGGACGGACTATAACCGAAACAGGCCCAGACAGGCCAGGCCTGGAAATGTCAAAATGAAGGTTACTGACCTTGAAATGAGATAGAAAATAATGTATAATCAGTTATGAGCTTAGTTAGCAACACAATACCGAAAATTCGGTGAAAATGAAATGGGAAAAATAAATAAATAAATAAAATGAAAAAAATAATTAAAAATCGAGCTCCGTGGGGCTAGACACATGACATTGGCCAAACCAAATATCGAAACCCCTGTCAGATGCCACCAAACCCCTCGGAGAAGATGTAGCTTGAACTCGATTACCCCCTAAAAAGACATCTTTTTCGGGCGTGGCTCCGCCCACAATGGGCGCAATACGCCCACTCTAAGCAGGACACAACTCGATCATGATATCAACCTCCCACCCAAGTTTCATCAAGATCGGATGATATCATCGGGTAGTTATGCTGCGGACAGACAGACACACACACATACACACACACACACACACACACACACACACACACAGACACACACACATGACGAATATAGTGGTCACTTGATAACTCGTGAACCAATATCAGTGTGTGGAGTCAGCCGTCATACGCCGTAATGACATCATAGCCCTGTCATGTGACCAGATCATCAGCTCTGATTGGTGTACGTTTGTGAGGAACATACGTACATACAGACAGACAAACACTGCTCGAGACGGCTTTGCCCTATGGGCTACGCCATAAAAACGAAGGGCCATGAACATATAGACCAGGGGTTCTTAACCTTTCTAGTGTCACACCCCCTTTAGCAATTGTTGCTCGTCTCCACGCCCCCCTCCACCTACATCTGACGAAGCCGCTCGTTGACCCCTCTCGTGGGGGGGGGGGGTCTGGGGGGTCCCCCCCAGGAACTTTTTGAATTCTAGGTGCTCTGTGGTGCATTCTGAGGGGTTTGTTTGTTGATATTGAAGCCAGCCAGGGCTGGGCCCTGGGCCCTGGCTATTGACGTAGATTCTGTTAACAGCCTGGCAGCCAGGGCCGGGCCCTGGCGGGCCCTGGCTTATTTCAAACACTGGATCTGGTACCCCTGAACAGATAATGTTGTTTCAAAATAACAAAGGAGAGATTACAAACCTCGTTTTATTGCATCAAAACGCAAACAAGCTCAAGGCACGGATCGATGAAAGGAAAGGATAACTACACAAAACACGTTTGTTGAAATGTCACGTCAAAGGACGCAAAATCAATGAAACAACAATTTAGTCACTAAAGAAGCAATGCCAAAAATCTCACTAAATTTTAGTGAGATGGTTGGCACTGCTTCTTAGCTATCAGATCCGGAATTCGTGGTCGCGTGCCAGAGAGAGCACAGCGCAGATCTCCTTCAACGTTCAGCTTGCTTCTGTATTTGGTCTTGACAGCGACCAGCGCGGAGAATGCAGCCTCGCAGAGATACGTGGATCCGAACATCGTCAGAATCCGAACAGCTTGAAGCGAGATCAGAGGATAAACAGGAAGATGCTTGACCCAGAATGTCTCCAGGTCCAGAATTTCAAAGTCATCCTCAGCCGAGGAGTTGAACTTCAGCTCCAGAAACTCCTCCTGGACCTCGTCCGAAACATCAGCTACGTCGCATTGGAATGGGTTTCTGATGAATTTCCAGGTCTTTCGCTTTTCGTCCAAGTCAGGAAAGTAGCGGATGAATTCCGCTTTGTGTTCAGTCAGATGATCGATGATTTGGTTCTTTAACTTTGAATCGAGAAGGCCATCTGGAACGGCAGAGTCCAAGTTTGGGAAACAAGCTATGTTTCCGGCCTCCATTCGGCATTTCCAGAGGTCGAGTTTAGCCATGAAGGCTCGAATGGCGTTGTATTGCGTGATAATGTTTATGTGCTTCCCTTGCAGTTTTTGGTTGATACCGTTGAGTGCTTCGAAGATGTCTACGAGGTAAGCTAGAGACAGTTGACATTCTCGGGACTGGAACATTTTGTAGAGATCCGCCTTCCGCTGCACGTCTAGGAATGTTGCGACTTCTTCCCTCAGCTCGTAGACTCGCCCCAACATGTTTCCCTTCGAAAGCCAACGCACGTTTGTGTGGAAAAGCAAGGCTTGATGATCGCAGTCCAAGTCCTTGCACAGCTGTTTGAACAGGCGACTGTTTAAGGCTCCACCTTTGATAAAGTTGACTACCTTGATAGCCAGGTTCAGGAAATCCCTCATTTCAGCGGGCAGGGTCTTAGATGCTAAGGACTCACGATGGATAACGCAGTGTGTACCAATAGCAGAGGGACTCTTTTGTTTCACCTTCGTAACGAAACCCGAACGCGAGCCAAGCATGGCCGGAGCTCCGTCTGTGCAAACACCTACCAACGCGTCCCATGAAAGTCGATTTTCTTCGAAGAACTTCGAAACCACTTCAAAGACATCCGCTGCTGTCGTGTAAGTTTCCAGGGGATGACAAAATAGCATTTCCTCCTTCACGCTGTCGCCTAATATGAAACGAGCATACATGAGCAGCTGAGAACACTGAGCCACGTCTGTCGTTTCGTCGCATTGGATGGCAAAGACAGGCGAGGCCCTTATCTGGTCAGTCACTTGTTCTTTGATGTCCTGAGACATTTCATCGATCCGTCCCTTGATGGTATCGTTCGACAGGGAGATAGCCGAGAGTTTGTTCGCACTATCCTTCCCCAGGATGAGCTCTGCCGCTCGCAGTAGACTCGGTTTAATGAGAGTCTCTCCGATTGTATGGCTCTTCTTGTTCTTTGCTACTAGCAGGGCAATCTCGTAGGACGCCTCAACGATCTTTGACGTCTGTTGCCGAAATGTCCCACTGCTGTCCAACTTGGCTCGCTTCAAGGCTTCCCTTTTCGCCACAAAGAATGCCTGTGATTTATCTGCTAGTTCAGGATGGGTTGTCCTCAAGTGGCGTTCCAAACGTGTTGGCCGCATGGCATCATTGCTCAGAGTCTTGTAACATATAACGCACTGAGGAACCTCTGCGTCACCCTTTTGAAGTGCCACAAATCCGAACTTGATGTACTCGTCTTGGTATTTCCTCTTTTTCACACTCATTGCCATTGACTTCGATTCCAGTTAATAATCTGTCGGAAGAAAAAAAGAAGTGTTAGTTGAGACTGAAACAAACTAGGAATTATATAAGGCGCTATCTTTTCGGTTAATTAATTTTTTTCAGTAGGGGGATTATAATTTCCGTTTGGGGTTATTTAGACGTTTATACTGCCGTCCCGCGCCCCCTCTGAAAATTGCTCACGCCCCCCTTGGGGGGCGCGCCCCACAGGTTAAGAACCGAGGATATAGACAGTGTTCTTAAAAATGTATAAAAATTTGTGAATAGTAAGCAATTGCTACATTGGCAAGGAGAGTAATGTTATTGCAGTGAACCTGCTATACAAAAATTGCAGGGAAAGTGACGACAAAATGTGCAGTTTGTATTTCGTCTCCACCAAAAGCAGATTGAAAGAAATAAAAGACCCGAGAAGCTTGCCAAGTCCAATATCTACTGCCTACACCGTCTTTCGTCTCCACCGTCGTTAAATGCTTAATCTATGTCAACACATGTGATAAAAAAATTTTTTGCAATGCATTAACTACTCATTCAGGCACAAACCATCCATGCACACTCCATTTGCAACACACACCGACCGCACACGTGAAAATTTCTAAACTGTGAAACATGATGAGCTCAAATGAGCTTACATATGACATTGTTCATTGCGAGAGATTGAAAATTCTCATTTTAACCACAGCCAAGTTAAGTCCGACTGCATCTAAACTTGAGAAAACAGAAGTAGAGAAAAAGAGAAATAATAACTCAGATGAAAGTATCGTGTTTACAAACCAGATAACACTAAAATAATTAATGTACAAACGGAACAACATGATTTAGTTTAAAAATGGAACAAAAAGTTTTTCCCAAGGTGAATTAGTAAGACGCATAGCAAGAATATACTGTATAAAGTGCCTTCATAAAGTATTCACACCCCCTATTTTCACATTTTGTTGTGTTACAGCCTGAATTTAAAATGGATTATATTGAAATTTTTGTCACTGATCTATGCATAATACCCCATAATGTCAAAGTGGATTTTATTTAGAAATTCCCACAAAATAATTAAAAATGAAAAGCTAAAATGTCTTGAGTTAATAAGTATTCTTCCCAAATAGTTGATGAATGCACCTTTGCCAAATTAACAATTTTTGCCCTGAATTATTTATTTTTTTGCCATGAGATCCCTTCCACCAGACAGATCACAGAAGAGCTTTCTTCATTCACATTCACAAGAGATCATCTCCATCAGTGAAGTATAATCACATAATAATATAACCTAAAGGTCAACACCAATACTTCCCATTTCAAACGGTAGAAATCCAACAGCACAAAAACGTTGCAAACTACTGGGGTAATGTCAAGGTAGGAACATAATTCCTATTGCAAAAAATCCCAACCATGGAGTGCTGTGCTTGCAGCCTTCTGTTCAATGGTAACTTATGTCCAATGAATATCGAGTGGGTCTGTGACATCAGCACACCCTTTGGGCTCACATCTTTTGAGCTCACAGGTTCTGAGCCAGGGGACTGAATCAATATTGGTGACAGAAATTCCTTTGTTGTGGACATTGAAATGCCTGTGTTTGGTTTCCCTATTGATTTAGATGTCCTTGTTGCCAGAGAGCCTCTAGATTACACCGACATTTGCTGAATCCTGTTTGATTTTTCTATGCAGCCTTACACTTTGAAGTGGGTGAAATCCACCACTGATTTTGAATTCACAGTAGAGTGCTGTTATCGGCAGTATACTTGTCACTACGATGTTTGCAACAATGAATGTCACTTTTTGTACACATTTTTTTTTTTCGACAAAATAAATTTCAAACGAGAACGACACTCGGTAGAGCACATCCCTCTGCCAGGCTGAACAGTTTACGATTTGTATCCCACTGATGGGTTTTTTTTTTTGGTTTTTTTTACACGACGATAAAACTTGGTAGACAGGTTGGTTGGGTGACAAGAACGAATTTATTAGATTTTGGTTCAGGTCCGAATCCAGATCCAACCCATCAGTGGGATGAATGAATGATCGTTTTTTTTTTTTTTTTAATGGCCTTGAAACGATCATTCATTCATTCATTCATCCCACTGATGGGTTGGATCTGGATTCGGACCTGAACCAAAATCTAATAAATTCGTTCTTGTCACCCAACCAACCTGTCCACCAAGTTTTATCATCGCCTAAAAAACAATGAAAAAAAAAAACCTTTCTGATGAACGAGACCAAATAGTTCATATTTTGCAGCCCGTACTGCAAAAAACACCCGACGATGTTGGCCCGTGCAAGGCCTGTGGACAGGCGCATTCCAGCCGACCTCCCCGACCATTGCTGCCAGGGCAGTGAGTGGACTTTGAACCTTGTGGGATTACCTCATGTGAACATGGTAGGCTTGCTGACGTATTTAATGGATGTCTGTAATTGGAAAGATGATGCTGTCATTCCCAACATTCAGACAGACTTCCCAGAGCGGGAGACACCAACTGGTTTGGTAGCTCCTTAACACTGATGGGAAGGTCTTATCTCGGGCTAATCAATACGCATGATAAGTTTAAAATGATGTTTTTAAATAATCATATTGGAGGACAGTGCGGTTGTTGGGAGTGGGAGCATTATGAGCTGTGATGTGTGTATATATATATATATATATATATATTGTTATGAATTTGGTAGAGCAACATCTAGAGCTAGGTAGATCTGTATAGGTAGGTATTCGACTGTCGTGACAGGGACTCTACATGTAATAAGTTCTTGATGTTTAGGCGTTTGTCGGGGTAATATGTATGATTGTGGATCTACCTGGAGATTCGGGTGTTAAATAGTGAGGGATTAAAGGTAACGCCCCTGTGAGTTTCACCTAGTAGTCAAACCTTTGTCCATTATGGCACTCCAAACCACATAAACATTAGTTAGGTCCTTAGCGCAACATTAAATAATTCCTTTCCCTGACAATGACTTTGGAACAAACGGACAGGAAACCAGGCTAGGACACCGCCGATGATGGCCGCAGCCAGCTACACCTCCGCTGGGCCTCGAGTGCCACGCGCTATCACAACACTACAGGCCTGTGATTCGGTGGAGGGCACTGATTGGGTGGCGCACCAAGGAACGTGACGTCACCAGCGAGGTTATTTAAGGGAGCGCCGAACGCTCTCTTGGTTCTTGTTCTCTTGCCTCTCTGGCGTCTGGCAGTGCAGCTTTTGGTCTCTTGTGGTTCATGCTTTGAGTTGCGCAGCAGTTGAGAAGAGTTCTGCAGAAGAGTTGGCTGCCAGCACTCCCGCAGAGAGTTCACTTCAGTTGAGCCGGAGGAGTTGAGTTGAGACCAGTCCCGGAGCGAGTTGGAGGGACGAGACGTGCAGTCAAACCTGCGTTCTCCCCGTTCCTGTCTTTTCGTGCTTCGTGTGGGGATCGATCTTGGGTGAAGCCGCTGGCCTGCGTTGGGTGCCTTGGAGATTGGTGCACCGACCTCGTGGGCGGCGAGAGGATCGGAGCTTGGAGAAGGCCTGGTGGCGGCTGAGCGCGGCCGTGTCACAAGAAGACGACAGAGACAGATAAGGCCGGGCTCCGCGTACACTGTACACGACGTGACGTGTTCTTTTGTAATTCATAATCTCCCTCGTATCGTGTTTGATATCTGTTGTGTGTGGGATCCCAATTTAGGCTTCTGATTAGAGTTATTACCGGCGCGGGCTTTTTCACTGTCTTTACTTTTCATTAATAAATCCTTGTATTATTTTCTGTATATATCTGAACGCAGTTCCTGGGTGTTTCATTTTAATAGATAAGGCTGCGGAGCTTGCTGTGTCCGCCATTCCGCGCGTTTAACTTTGTGTTGATTTGGAATCCGCCATTGAGTTCTCGCCTCGGGAGTGTAAAGCCTCGCAATCGGCCATCCGTAACTGTGGTGTTAATCGCGGTTGCGTAACAATATATATATATATATATATATATATATATATATATATATATATATATATATATATATATATATATATATATATATATATATAATATATATATAGTGTATAGTATAGTATAGTATGTAGTATAGTATATAGTATAGTATATATATAGTATATATAGTAGTATATATATATATATATATGTATAAACTTATACTTATACTATATATATATATATATATATATATATATATATATATATAGATAGATATATATATACACAGTATATATATATATAACTAGTTGAGGTACCCGGCTTCGCCCGGGTTGAATAAGAATAATACAAATATATGATGAAAAGAACATGTATATTTTAGAGCAATATCACAGTATATTTCCTACATGACGTTTTGTCAATTTTCAATTTCTCAAAACCTCTTGGTATACAACATTTCTGGTTTTCTTACTTGGTGCCAAGACATAAAGATTGCTTGGTTTTCCAACCCTCGAGCAGCCCACGTTCAGCTGGCCATGGGAAGTACCCGGAATTTCCGGGCGGGGCAAGGGAGGGGAGGAGGGAAGGGGAGGGGAGGGGAACGGGGGGGGGAGGGGAGGAGAGGGTGGGGAGGGGGGGAGGGGAGGAGAGGGTGGGGAGGGGGGGAGGGGAGAAGAGGGGGGGAGGGGAGAAGAGGAGGGAGGGGGAGGAGGAGAGGGGAGAAGAGGAGTGAGGGGGAGGAGGGGAGGGGGGAGGTGAGGGGGGAGGGGGAGGGAATGGGGGGGAGGGGGGAGGGAGTGGAGGGGGAGGGGGAGGGGGGGAGGTGAGGGGGAGGGGGAGGGAGGGGAGGGGGGGAGGGGGAGGGAGGGGAGGGGGGGGAGGGGGAGGGAGGGGAGGGGGGAGGGGAGGGAGGGGGAGGAGGGAACGGCTAGCTTGGCAAGCGATAGCAGGCTTTTTACTTTTATTTTTACCTCAATGAGGGCTATATATATATAGTCGGGAGGGAGGGAGAGGGGGGAGGGGAGGGGAGGGGAGGGGGAGGGGGGAACGGCTAGCTTGGCAAGCTTGGCAAGCGATAGCAGGCTTTTTACTTTTATTTTTACCTCAATGAGGGCTATTTATATAGTCCGTGCTTGGAGCCTTCAAGTTCAACATAAAGTTTTTTTATGAAAAATAATGCAGATGTATAACAATCCACCAATGCAAGTTCAGAAATGAATGCAGATCCTTTACTTTGCGATACAAACGCAATTCCCGCCATTTCCACTCACGATCGAGGCCTCCACAGTGACCGCGCCTCTTCTTCCTCCTACAACTTCGTCTCACCTCTTTCACTCAAAATGCACGAAATTCTGCCGCATGAAATTATGTAGAGGCCTCGTCAGGGGGATATAAGGTAGATAAGGAAGGCGTTGTAACAGAAGAATCAAAATAAAAGTGGAAGAACATAAGGAAATGGGAGCTATTCTGGACCTACAGCCAAACCCGACAAACCATTGCAATACACCCCGAACGTCTAGCGCCGCCACAAACTACACCATGGAATTGCAGCTGGCGCGGGTTTTTTAAACCATTGATATTAAAATAAAACGTAGCCTAAAACCACCGGGAATTTATGCTGATTCCGAATCTGTGTCTAAAACTTTTCTCCGATGTGTCGTTCTTGCGTTATAAGCGGACATCCAGATAGACACACACACACACACACACACACACACAGACACTCCTCCTTTATATATAGAGATCGGAAGATTAAATCAGACGCGGACGTAGCTTCAGGACGGTCGATCTTTAATTCTCGACAAGCTTTCGACCAACAAAGGTCTTCTTCTTAGTCGACAGAAACAACAGGCATGTATATCAGACAAGTATGTATAGTGACGTGTGTAAGATTTGTGATATGTGTAGAAAATGCATACAATAGGAAGAGCCACGCTAAAGCTCACTCACCGTCCCCAAATTCAGCGGAAGTGAAGCGCAGCTTATAGTTACCGTTCACGTTACAGTTGGTGCACGTGCATATACAAATATAGAGATACATACATACATAAACACACAAGCATATATTCATATACCATTTATATTCATATTTATATATTTATTTATATATTTATATAAATGACATATAAAGGTAGAATGAATGAATGAGTGAATGAGTGAAAGAATGGGTTACGGTTAATGATTTGATTGGGTTGATGTAGGAACCTTTCTGATCCTTGTTGCCAGATAGACGAGGCTTGCTTCGATCTCCACGGCATCAAAGTTTGAGTGTTTTCCTGTTCGTTTCTTTGTCAAATTTCCGCTGGGTATTTTGTTGTGTATGTGCTATTGTGTGTTTCTATTTGGTTTTGGTTTTGTAGTTGTTGCAAATTTGTGTGTAATTAGTCGTTTTTTTTGTTCGCGCCTCGTGCGCCTCGTGCGGCCTGGTCTCTCCAGGCTCCCTCCCCCCGTCAGTGTTTTGTGAATATGGGTTCTTTCCTTCATAGTATTTGCTTGTTTCTTTGATTTTCTTTTCTCCCCCCTACCTCTCATGAACATTTTACCCTTTGTCCAACGTTTTGAAAACAGAACAAACAAATAAACAAACAAACAAAAAAAATTCGATATTAATTCTTTCTCTCCTCCAGGACACATGCTTGTTCGCTCTCCTCCTCGTCTCGACTTGTGCCCCGCCCCCTATATCTAGTTTTTCTTCCACCTCTGCTCCTGCTTTCTCAAATCCACGTTCTCACTTAGAGACTTTTCCCAGATTGTTTTTCATGGTTTTGTTTAAATATTATTTAAATATGTTTAAACCGCAGCCGTGATGCTGACGCCGCGCCCCCCCCTCCCACCCCCCCCCCCCCCCCCCCCCCCAGAATTTCCATGTTTTAAACGTTTCCCAGTGTGTACCCTGGATTAGAATAGGTACACCGTATCCTTGCGTGTCGTAAGAGACAACTAAGAGGGTTGGCGTCAGGGAGGGCATCCGGCCATAAAAACATTGCCTCAAAAAGAGAACCATGACAATTACAACTACATATGGGCAGGGTACAGCCCGAAGTGGAGATCGGTTTCTGAGGTTTGGGACATGGAATGTAGGGACAATGACAGGGAGATCAGGAGAAGTGGTGGAAGTATTGGTCAGAAGAAGAGTAGACATATGTTGTGTGCAAGAGACGAGATGGAAGGGAAGTGGTGTGAGAATGGTGAAGGGTAGGCAGGGACAGAAATACAAGTTTATTTGGCAAGGGTGCCTGGAGGGCGTGAATGGTGTTGGTGTCCTGTTTTCTGAGGAGTTTGTAGACAGTGTGATGAGTGTGACTAGAGTGAGTGATAGGTTGATGATGGTGAAAATGATGATTGGAAAGCTCTTGGTGAACGTCATCTCGGGATATGCTCCGCAGGTTGGTCGAAGCGATGAAGAGAAGGACAAGTTCTGGTGTGCGATAGAGAAGCTGATGGAAAACGTGAAAGATGAGGAAGTTGTTGTGGTAGGAGGAGACCTAAATGGACATGTGGGAAGGAGTATGGATGGTTTGGACGGAGTTCATGGGGGTTACGGATATGGTGTGAGAAATGGAGAAGGTGAAAGGATTTTGGAGTTTGCTGATGGAGCTGATTTGTTGATTTGTAATACTCAGTTCCAGAAAGAGGATAATAAGCTTGTTACATACACGTCAGGTGGGTCGACGACAACCGTTGACGACCTGATGGTGCGTAGGCGAGATAGGGGGCACCTCCGGGACACAAAGGTGATCCCGGGGGAGGAGGCTGTTTCACAGCACCACTTGGTTGTCTGCGACATAAGGGTGAAAGGTGCGAGGAGAGCTCGGCGGGTGAAGTACCAACCGAGAATGAAGGTGTGGAGGTTGAAAGAGGTGACAGTAAGGGAGGCATTAAAAGAGAGGCTGAGTCGGGTCGAGGATGATGTGGTTGAGCTTGAAAGTGGTTGGATGTCAATGAAAGCTAGTCTGTTGGGAGCCGATGGTGAGGTATGTGAATTGACAAAAGGACCACCGAGGCACTCGGAAACATGGTGGTAGGATGATGAAGTTGGAAAGAGGATTGACGAGAAGAGGAAGAAGTTCAAGGAGTGGCAGAAGGCGAAGGGTATGGGAGCAGAAACAGCAGAGCATGAAAGTTATAAGGCAGCCAGGAAGGCTGCAAAGAAAGAGGTAGCAAAGGCGCAGGAGGCATGTAGGAAAATGTTCGGAGAACGCTTGGATTCGGAAGAGGGTCAGAAAGCAGTATTCGGGATTGCAAAGCAGATAGCAAAAGAGAGGTGTGATGTGATGGGGGTGAGTTGCTTGAAGGATGAAGTGGGACAAATCGTT
Source organism: Myxine glutinosa (assembly GCF_964187855.1). Classification (NCBI taxonomy): domain Eukaryota; kingdom Metazoa; phylum Chordata; class Myxini; order Myxiniformes; family Myxinidae; genus Myxine; species Myxine glutinosa. Next base: position 167,428,346 of record NC_136261.1, read on the forward strand.
GTCGACCCAGATGGAATTAAAGGAAGATGGAAAAGATATATGGAAATGCTGTTGAATACAGAGAATGAATGGGATGGCAACATAGAGAGTAACCCAGTTTTACGACCGGCAGAGAAGATAACTGAGAAGGAAGTTGAGGAAGCGATAAAAGCAATGAAGAGTAGAAATGTGGGAGGGCCGACAGGAGTTGTGGGAGATATGTTGAAGGCAGCAGGAAGTTGGGGTGTGAAGAGAATGACAGAGATCTGTAATCTGGTGGTGAAAGAAGGCCGCATTCCAGTGGATTGGGAACTGAGTACCCTCGTCCCTCTATACAAGGGGAAAGGTGACCCTCTGGAGTGTGGCTCGTACCGAGCGGTAAAGTTATTGGAGCATGGAATGAAGGTATTGGAAAGGGTGTTGGAGAGGAGCATAAGGAAGAAAGTGAAGATCGACGAAATGCAGTTTGGATTTATGCCAGGAAGAGGAACGACAGACGTGCTTTTCATTGTGAGGCAGTTGCAGGAGAAGTAGTGTAGGTCGTTGTGTTATTTAGTGAACGGTTCATATAGAATCTGGAAACGTGTGATTTTTTTACTTTCTATGATCACACTGAACACAAAACCTGTTTCCAATTTTTAAATTTATGTCCAGTGGCAAAATTCAAGATGGCCGCCAGCATATACCGAAAAAGCAATAAATCGTTATATTTGAACCAACGTATTCAATATATGCACAATGATGAGCTTATTATGGACATGCTTTTGATTACAATATATTTGTATCTACATATGGTTGTATGAAATAGACTGTCTTCAATGTTTTCATTCATATCCATTGACAACATCCAAGATGGCGTCCACCAAATTTCGAAAAAATACGATATTTTTATATCTGAACCATTTATTTACGTACATGTATAATGATAAGCTAAGGACATTTTTGTGATTACAATATATTCTTTTCTACCAAGTATGTTACTTCTTTAAGAAGTTTTCAATGTTTTCATTAATGTCATAGAATAAGTCCAAGATGGTGGCCACCATATACAGAAAAATCAAACCATTTATCAACATACTTGTGTTATGGAAATTTACCTAGGCATGTTATGTATCTAACAATCATGGGGAAAACAAAATGGTGTTCATACACATATCAAATTGGATGCTCAATTATACATGTATCCGGATGCTAGTTATCTGCCACGTTATTAGTCATCACCGTCGCTGTCATCATCATCATCACTCTCTGTCTCCTCATTTGCAACATTAGTGCATGATCCTTCAGCACCTTCACACTTGCAAAGCTCTGTGCATGACAGATTATTGGTCTTGCAAGAACACCGTCCACTGCATTTGCTGGCAATACATGAACACTTCACGAGGCCGACGACAGCCTCTGGTACCGGTGGAACTTTCGACGTCACAGGAACACAACGTCCGTCATCTAGTTGTTTCCATCCCAACGATACTGGATCTAGAAGACTTGGAACAGCTACTGTGTCCTGCACCTAAATGTTAGCTTGGAAGTGTGCTCGCAGAATGTGTTCAGTTATGGATCCTTGAGTTGGAGGTAGTTTCTCTACACCCTGGTTGCCCTTGAGTTGCTTGAACATATGCCACCGGAGTGCTTTAGCTGATTCATAACCAGGTTTGAAGAGCTGACACACAAACTTTTCACAACCAGCCAACACCTCCGGAGATGGATACACACCAACACCAAGCCCAGCTAGTGCATGGATTACGTCATCACTAGCCTTCATGAAGGATTTGAAGCAAGTAGGCTTTCCCTTTCCCTGGATGTGGCCAGTGGTATCACATCCAGTGAGCGCGTGGAATCCTGGCAAAGCTGCTGCACGTTCTGCGCCAATGGCCATGTAGATAGGTTTGAGTTTAATCTTCCGTCGTCGATCACCAGAGCCCATGATGATGAGACTCTCTGTGTTGAGGTCTGGGACCCTGCGCAGAGCGAGCACCAACACATCTGTGTCAGAGGAGTATATATGTGGTGTATTACCCAAATTACTCACTGCTACTGCATACATGACCAGTAACGTGTCGGCTTCCTCCTGTGTACTTGTGATGTTCACCATGTTTGATTGGGAAGACATAACACCTTTGTGTGTGTGGGTAGTGATCGGCAGTTTGCACAGCTGGACAGATTTTTGTGCAAGGTATAGCACGAGGTTGGCTTTGGTTTCCTTGGTTCCTAGGAATACCTTAAAGTCTTTGATAGGTGTGGAATCTTCTATTTTGTATCCCTTGTCTTGTGCTCTTCCTGCTGTTCGGAGCTGTCTCGTTCTGTCCTTCATGGAGTTTGTAACAGTGTAGTTATCGAATAATAAGTATATGTCACTGTAGCCTCGCGACTTGTTGTCAACACTTCGAATGAAACAGCCTGACAGGTCTTGGCAACACTTTATACCATCCTTCCGAACAACCATCTCCTGCACGAGAGCCATGCCATCTATTACGATGCTGGTCAAGACATGTGCTGATTGACGTGGGATGATCGGCTCTTCTATGGATTCTTCAGAAGTATCTGTCCCCGAAACCACTCCTTCCAGTTCATGGATGAGGGTGGACTTGCTTGTAGTAGGTAGCAGAGAACCATCGGGCCTCATTAGGCTTGCATTGTAATGGGCAAATTCATGTGTTCCCACAATGTCCTGCAGGTCCAGTTCTCTTGAGGACTTTGCAATGAGCAGCAAGCGAACGAACAGGGAGTTAGTTGCTTTCATGCTGACTACTTCGGAGGATGCCTTCAGACTGATACTTTTGCATCCATCTTTCCAAGTCAGATACTTGAGCTTCGACATTTTGTCCCACATGTTCTTGTCTCCATTGACCCTCTCATCAACATATGTTGCAAGTGCCGTGTGTCCGCGTACCTCTATGTCCAAAACGCCACGCTGCACTGCCGTTGGCATTATCCGCTTGGTGACGAAGTTGACCAACTTCATTTCAGATCCATCATCATGTTCTGGTGCATTGAAGGGGTTTGCACTGCCTATGACATCCTTGAGTTGTCTCACAGCCTTTTCCTGTCGTGCAGTTTTAGATGCTGAGTGTTGATGGTGCTTCTTTGGGATAGAATCTGATATGTTTAGCATACGCTCGGTTTCTCTCCAGCCAGCCTTGCCAGTTCTGGGGAGCCGAGGCAGTATTTGAGCAGACCCTGGGGATCGGTGGTTAAGCCAGAAATGGCACCTTCACCTTTGTGGATCTTGTTCACATGTTCCTGTGCGTGATCAGGTCCAATAGATGTGAATGCAACAGGGTTCGTACTGACGACAAAGTCACCACTCTTGAGCTCTTGCCATATCGAGGGATGGCTGCTTTCCAGGTGATACATGTGTGCTATGTAGTCGGGAATGTTCTGTGCATAGTCATGCCTGTTATATGCGAAAAAGTAGATGCACATCTTTTCCAATGAGGCAAGGTACAAGAGCCAGTTATGGTCGTGGGTACCTCGCATGAAGTGGAGTAGGTTGTTGACCTGTCTCATATACATACGAGCCCACTTGTACATCGGGTACTTCTCGTTCTCGTGGTCGAATGCTTCTAGCGTTTCCACCAGCTTCAGATCGGATGCCAAGTTCACCAATTCACGATGAGCTTGAGCTATATCCAGACCATTTTGACATGCTGTTCTCACATCTTCTATTGCAGACGTCAGTTTGTTGAGTAGCACTGGATGTTGCTCGCAGAATGCCTCGATCCACAAATCAAATAGAACTTGCAGAGTGATCTGGTGAGCATCCAAGGCTCTGTTGTGGTGCTTTCCATTCAGTATCTGTACTACAGTTACGCTACTGTACAGGCCGGCTTCAATCCATGCTTCATCTAGACCGCTGCTCTCAAGAGTCGCTCCAAGACACCGTAAGGCACAGATAACTACATGGAAAGGACCGGGACTTGGGATTATGTTGGCTTGGAATTGTAGATCCAGGAAGCTCAGTTTTCTAACTCTTTTATACAAGTCCATATCTAGCCACACAAGTATTGGCTCATTGTCCTGATTGGCTCGGGCCATCAGTTTGTTGAGATTAGAGAGCTGAGTCAGGGCTGTGGTAAGGGTCGTCCACTCATGGGCTGGTGCATTTATGAGGGGCAGTGCATGCACTTTGTCCAGTTTGATAGATTCAGTGTTGGATGCTGACGTACGCAGAAGTGAATTATATGCTGTCCAGACAGGGACAGGTTGGTGTCGCACATGAATCACTTCACCATCTCGAGAGCTGTCATGTGGTTCAGCTAGCTCAATAACTGGATTGGCATGATTGCGATGGTAATGGCGTACCAACAGCCATGATAGGTCATCAAATGCAGGTCCTCTGAGCTGTTCCTCATTCATCCCCAGTTTGAAGTTCGGATAAGAAGGACTCGTGGGAGGTTTAGGAGTACCTGTTATGTTGCTCGGAATCAGTGGGACGACAGTCATGGGGACATCCTTCAACGATCTTGCCGATTTGTTGTGTGTGGGGGTTGCATACTCTGTGACCACCTCCACGGTTTCATCCATGCTGGGTTCCCGTTGATACACAGCCATTGCCGTTGCATGGAAAGAATTCCTGCCATCAGAGGTATCAACCTTGGCATCAACGTTGTCAATTGAGAATCGCAATCTTCGTTTTTTGTGAAGCCCTGGTGGTAAATAGTTTCCATCGTTCTTCTCCATGTTCATCTGTACCCCTTCCGAAATTTGAGCGACACACTGCTTTACGCGTCGGTATGGAACTCCCAAACCGGCTTGTGAAACTAGATTTGACAGTTTCTGGCTTAGCCATTTGTGGTCACAATACAGTGAGATGCCGAGTGTGATAGGAGTTTCACTTGTCGATCGAAACGCAGCCACTGGTGATTTTGGGTCATACAGGAGTTGCCGATTAGATTTGTGGGCTTGTACTATTTGCTGAGAGACGATTGACGCAGATCTATTAAACTCTTGTGCACGAGCTTCAGTTTTAACTGTAGTTGTACCTTTCATGATCCAAAGCACCATGCTGTGGAGCTTCTGTGGCACTACGCAATGCTCACTATTTTCGAGTGTTCCGGTGAAAACCCACGGGTCTTTCTTTGTTTCCTGGATCAATTTACGTAGGACTCTGCTTGCTTCAAATAACTTCTTCATGTCATCGTATGTGTTGTTCTTGACAGCTTCATCAACTGCAGCATTTTGTGCAGCTTTGGAATGTATCAGTGTAGGCTTCTTCGGTAATGGTGTGAACTGAACGAGATTAACATTTTCCTCGATATTTTGTCGTAGCCACCTCCGCTCGGACTTGGCGTTAGAAAACTTCGAGACATACTGGATGTTGTATTGTTCCATCTTCGATAAGTATAGCTTTTCTGCTTCGTCCATTGGAATAAATTCTCCCTCGTTGATGCGATCTTGTATTTCGGCAAAGAATTCAATTTCAGCCATGATGTGGTGTACTGTCGGCCCACTGCCATCTGTGTTGCAGCGGTCAGCTGTCTTAGGGCATGATCCACTGTCTGCAGCATTTCCCTGCTTTAGAAACTGCCACTGTTCGGTGATGCACTTCTTGTGGTAGACAATATCACGTGACAGCGCATCATTGTCAGATAGGACAGTGGCATAGTTAACCTTCCATTCTTGGTTGTTGGAGTGGTGTACTATGTCCTTTATCTGCTTTCCAATATTTGCTGATTGACATTCGTGCAAGGGACCTTGTATTTTACCTTGACAGAAGAAACATTCTGTTTTGTCATATGCAGTTAACTGTGATCGGGTGTACTTTTTTGACACTGGCTCTTCGTCCGTAGCACTAAGTGTTGATGAAGCAGTTGGTCTCCCCACGGTTCGGCTACTAAGGAGAGTAACATCGGATGTTGCACATGCTCGGTTGTAGCGCTTTTCATCACGTATTAGATGTTCTTTATTTGTGCTCATAGCATAGCACGTTATGTGCCACACAACATGTTTGTCACATAAATCTTGTGCTGTCAATTGTCCAATTTTTTCGTTGAGTGCAATAAAGTCAGTGTTTCCAAACTGCGCTCTCAAACGAACCGCTGTTAGAAATTTGTCATACGTTGATTGCTTTTGGGACTGTGGGGGTTCCTTTAATTGTTCTTCTTTTGAAGTTTGACATTTGATGCACAGCTTGAAATTTAGTTCGGTACGTGCCCTTTTCTCCAGAGGTTCCGCTTCGGATGCCATTATTTACCTGCAAGTAGAAAAGAAAATACATGTTTAGAAATGGACACTTCATAAGCTGGTCAACTCTGATTTCATGGCAGATTGCACTCATGCATCCATTCCTGTGGTTACATTATTATGGCTCAAGCCATGCAGTCTTCCATAGAACGATCAGGACAGATTTATTTTGCTGAAAAACAAATATACATAATCATTATTATAACCCAAATATTTGTGTACCGTTCATTGGGTATTTATATGGGTGTGCCATGCCATATGGTGCCAATTATACCTCATATTGGATGATTATTCACTTTATGCTTTGTGTTATTGATGATATAAGTACTTCAATGAATTCAGTGACCAAAAAAACCTATAAAACGATATACTGGACAACTATATCCATTACAAATGTCCAAAATAGTTGGCGATTAAGCGATTATCGTGTTAAATGGCCGCCATCTTGGATTTAGTGCGTATCCATGCTGGAAAAAATTGGAAACAGGTGGTTTTGAGTCCTATGTGATCTAAAGAAGTCAATAAGTACCAGTTTCAAGATTCTATATGAAAGTTTCACTCCCCTGTTAATTGCAACAAAACCGCATACACTAAAGTACATGGAGAAGAGGAAGAAGTTGTTTCTTGGGTTTGTTGATCTGGAGAAAGCATTCGATAGGGTACCACGCAAAGTATTGACATGGGCATTGAGGAAGTTAGGAGTGGAGGAATGGTTGATCAGAGTAGTGATGGAAATGTACAAAAGAGCGCGCACAGCTGTAAGGACGAAGGACGGGAACAGTGGTGAGTTTGAGGTGAAGGTGGGAGTGCATCAGGGGTCGGTACTAAGTCCACTGCTATTTGTAGCTGTGATGGAGGTGCTGGCTCAGAACGTAAAGGAGGGTTTACCGTGGGAGTTGTTGTATGCAGATGATCTGGTGTTGATTGCGGAAAGTATGGATGGACTGAAGGAAAAGATGAACACGTGGAAGGAATGTATGGAGACAAAAGGTCTGAAGGTGAATATCAGAAAGACGAAGGTGATGGCAAGTGGTAAAGCATGTGGTGAGGTGGAAAGAACTGGGAAGTGGCCCTGTGTTGTGTGTAGGAAGGGTGTCGGAGTGAACTCCATTCAATGTACAATGTGCGCTGAGTGGGTTCATCAAAAATGTAGTGGTCTGAGAGGGTCCTTAACCAGTGTGGCAGCTACATTCAAATGTAAGGTGTGCACAGAGGGAGCTGCAGATGGAGGAAATGTTGAGTTGGATCTTGGAGACGGCGTGAAGCTGGAAGGTGTGAAAACATTTTGCTACCTCGGAGACATGCTGAATGGAGAAGGTGGATCAGACTCGGCAACGGTTGCTAGAGTGAAATGTGCATGGAAGAAGTTTCGGGAACTGAGTGGCGTGCTGATGATGAGGGGAGTGTCGTTGAAGCTGAAGGGAAAGGTGTATGCTGCATGTGTGAGAAGTGTTATGATTTATGGGAGCGAGACATGGGTAATGAACATAGAGCAGCAACGAAGGTTGGAAAGGGTGGAAATGCGATTGGTTCGGCGGATGTGCGGAGTATCGTTGAGAGAGAGGAAGACAAATGATGAATTGCAAAAGATGATGGGAATAGAGCCTGTGATTGATGCTGTGAAGAGGAACAGGTTGAGATGGTTTGGTCATGTGTTGAAGAAGGGTGAAAGTGACTGGTTGAGAAGAGTGATGGAAATGAATGTAGAAGGAAGTAGAGGATGGGGAAGACCGAGAAAGACTTGGCTAAAGATGGTGGAAGAAGAAATGCGGGCAAGGGGGTTAACAAGGAGAGATGCAGAAAATAGGGCAAAATGGAGAAGATTGTCATGGGGACTGCAAGGCTAACCCCCGCTCTAGTAGGGAAAATGGCCTTTAAAATGCATGTTGTTGTTGATGTTGTCAATGTAGGAACATTCTTTAATCATCAAAATTTATGCCATGAGGGATTTTTGTCTGAAGTTTATGTTTCCAAAAGGCCTCATGTTTCAGAATCGTGGTGTGTGATCGATTTGTGATTGATTCAATGGCAGAGATTTGAATGTCATTTATAGAGTGATCCGGTTGATTAAAGTGTATCGTGTAAGGTAGAGATTTGCCCTGACTGGTGTGGAAGTTATTGATTTCTGACCGGGTGTTATTAAATCGTGTGTAGAGTGTATTTTCAGTTTTTCCAACATATTGTTTGGTGCACTTTTGGCAAGTGATTAGGTATATGACCCATGTAGATTTGCAGTTCATATAGGAACTGGTGTTGGGCTAGCGGCTAGGGTGCCAGCTTAGGATCCTAGTGATCCTGGGTTCGAATCCCGGTCGATCGCTGAATTAACGCTAGGGGGGTTGACTCAGCCTGTCATCCTTCCGAGGTCGGCTAATTGAGTACCAGTTTACTGGTAATTCCCTGTTTGTCGTTAAAGGCGGCAAAAAGGGTTGGTGTCAGGAAGGGCATCCGGCCGTAAAAGGCGGCAAAAAGGGTTGGTGTCAGGAAGGGCATCCGGCCGTAAAACATTGCTTCAAAAAAGGGACCCAAAAAACAACAACAACCACGGTTCCCGAAAAAGGCCAACCCCTGCTTTGCGGGGAAAAACAGCCTCTAAAGGTGGTTATTTTTATATATTATATAGGAGGTGATGGGGAATTTTTGTCCAGTGCTCGAACTACAAAATTTGTTTCCTTCTAGTAAATGCTTGTGAATAATACATTTGTTTGCTGTGCATTCATAGAAGCCAGGGATCCTAGTTTCTTTGTTGTGGGGTTGTGGGGTTGTGGGTGCTTTGCTTTTACCAAGAGGTCCCTGAGTGTCCGACCACGTCAAAATTATGTTCGTGGAGGTTGAGGAAATGTGGTGCCGAGTGTTTTTGATTGATGGAGGAGAGGAAAGGTCTTATTCAGAATACTTGGCAAATGGGATGAGGTAGGAGAGTAGGTGGTTACCAGTGGGACACGGATAGTTTCAGGTTTGGGTTTGTAAGTCAGAAGGTCTGCTTTCGGTATGCGTTTTGCTCGGTTTATTGCTTCTTTCACAGAGTGAGGGTCATAGTTTCTTGCAATGAAGTGTGTTTCTAATTGGCAGAGAGAAGTTTCTTCTGCCATTTTTGTTGAGCAAATGCGTCTTATTCTGAGTGCTTGACTGTATGGTATGCTTGCAATTGTATGTTTAGGATGAGATGAAGAAGGGAGAAGGTAAGAGTGAGTGTCTGTTGGTTTGGTGTATAGTTCTGTTTCGAGTCTGTTATTTAGAAGCGTGAGTGATGTGTCTATAAAGTGAACTTCGGACTGTGAGCTGTCGAATGTAAACTTGATGGTCGGACGAATCAAATTTAGTTCATTTTGGAATTGTGTGAGACTGCGGGGGCATTTTGACCAGATGAACTGGATGTCATCAATATAACGTACCCAGGATTTTTCCAAGATGCCATGATGAGGTTGTGCATTGATCTTGGCCTCTATCATTCCCATGAAGATGTTTACTGGTGCTAGGGGGGTTGAAATAATACATTTGTTTGCTGTGCATTCATAGAAGCCAGGGATCCTAGTTTCTTTGTCAAATGCTGCTAGGGGTACCCATCAATCACCAACAACTCTTTCAGACACCAGAAGATGTTAGCGTACGATGGTGCAACAGGGGTACCCATAGAGGTACCTTGAGTTTGAATGTAATGTCGTTCTTTGAATTGGAAATTATTCAGTTTGAGTGTCAGTTCTAATAGGCGCATAAGGTCTTGATTAGGTGGTATTGGGACTTGTCGTGTATCTAGTGCTTTGCGGCATGCAGATACCACTATGGGTACCGCTATGTACAGCGAAAAACCAGGCCCGAGCCAGCGCCCACTCCGTTCGCACACGGCAAGGTCCCTCGCTCCAAACTCCAAAGCACCGAGCACCGCTAGAGACTGCCAGAGCATGAGCGTATATATCCAAAACCAAGAGAGCAACTCAACTACTCGACAACTCAGGCCGTGAACTGCGAACCAACTGCCGCGCAACTGCTCTGAACCAACAACTCTTTCAGACTCCAGATCGCACCGGGACTGCCAGGGCCGGGAATCTGCCAGGAATCTGCAATTTGCGCAACTCACTCACTTCATCTAAGTCCTGCCGCGTCTCAAAACCAACTTGTCTGCGCAACTCACTCTTTCCAACCAACTCCTCAAACGTCTCCTCCACCGACTCGCCCAGGTGCACGCCCACTGCGTCACTCCCATGCTCGCTCCCTGATCCTGGTGTCATAGCGCGTGCTATTCGAGGTGGATAGGTCTGGCGGAGGTGTAAATGGCGGCGGCCATGCGGCGGTGTCCTGGCCTGGTTTCTTCCTAAGTCATGTCGGGGGGAGGGCGTTATTTAGTGTTGCGCTAAGGATCCGTCGGAATGTCTATGTGGTGTGCAGTGCCAAAAGGGACAAAGGTTTGGCTAACCAGGTGAGGACACATAGGGGCGCTACTTCTTAATCCCTACACTACTTATCACTTGAACCTCTTGGTAGATTCACAAGTATACATCTTAACCCGACAAACGCCTACACATGAACTTATTACAGGTAGTTTTCCTTACCGCGACACACGAAGCATGTCACCTACTCAGATCTATCTGCTCTACATATCACTACCACATCGACATAACTATATATATATATGTACTACTGATATAAAAACCGAAAGGTTCACAGAGTTACAAGTGTATGGAAGCCTCACTGCGTTGCCCTGATGGAGCCCCAACAAGGGCGAAACCAGGTCGGTAACTGTGAGTTTTTCATGCACTTGTGACAGTATCTGAATTTATAATCCGTAATGACGCACTGCTAGATGGTTCCTCTGGAGCTTTGCAGGCAATGCGGACATGCATGGCGATGACGTCAGGTTGTCCACTCATTAGGTTGGAGAACCAGATTACAGATACCATGATATATATATATATATATATATATATATATATATATATATATATATATATATATATATATATATATATATATATATATATATATATATATATATATATATATATTGTTTTGAGATTGATTTTCTCAAAACCACACACCACGATTGATTTTTGAGCGGTTTTGAGATTTGCACATTGAGGTCATTAAAGGTTAAAGGGTTGCCAACCATAGTTAGTCACACAAGCAACATAAAGGCCCATTTGTAGTATAGTTATGTCTTGGTATGTGTAAGAATAGGCCATTTCCCCTCTTAGTGCCTGCGTTGTGTAAAGACATGAGAATAGGTCCTCCATTCATTTTGCGTCCCACCTCCAATTCTACCTCTATGGGCGTAATATGGGATGGGTGCAATCCTACCTCTATGGGCGTAATTGATCCCGCGCCACATTCGGCTGACCACTAGTCGAGTAACATGAGGTAGGCCTGAGAAGGAGGAGCGCAGGGTCGGGGTGAGCGGCGTTGAGATCGGGAGCGGCGGAGGCAATGACGGTAAGAGCCACCAGCCAATCAGAGCTCTAGCGGCATGGCGTGAGAGGGCGTGGTGAAGCGCGTCTGTTGAGTTCGAGAAGGTTCGCGGGGCGTGCCTATATAATGCGCTGCGCAAAGCCCTCGAGAGGACTTACAGCGTGATTAAGGACTTACAGCGTGGTAAGAGGACTTACTCGCAAGTGGAGAGTGTTAAAGGACTTACCAGCAGGACGAGGACTTGGACGGCGGTGGCAAAAGGATTCGGACTCGCAAGATAAGCTCGTTGTTTTGAGAACTTGCGGAGGATACACGCGTTGTTTAAGGACTTGCGCAGAGAGAGAGAAGAAGAGGCGTTGAACTGTGCCAAGTACGCGGGCGCAGCCAGACGCGCCAGTAACGCATATTGCGCTTTTCACCCACGCGAGTAAGCTCGGCCATAGCCGCAAGTGGATAACCGCCAGCCGCGTCAAAGTCCGCTCCCTACCAATTCGCCCCATGATAACTCGCTCCGTTTAGACGACACGCGGAGAGCTCCTGCCTTCACCTACTCCAAGGGACGTGCCGGGGACCGGAGAGAGAGCTGCACGGAAGCCATCCCTGGACGCGCTGGTGAACATCAACCCGCTCATCAGCAACCCCCGTGTGAGTGTGTGTGTGGGACGGGCCCGTGTCCTTTGGTATTAAGTAAGACCGTTTTTAAGGATTTGCTCTGTGTCTCTGCTCTTGAAACATTGTGTATAGTGTAAATAAACCTGTTCTTCCTTTCCAATTTGATCGCCTTTGTGATTTCGCCATTGACTAAGCGTGGTACGAATAAGATCGCTCCAATCGGGTCTAGTATTAATAATAGCGCGAATCACGTGTACACAAACCGCTCAGCGTATCATCGACACACGTGGTTCGTGCGGGGCTTGTCTCCTCGCTTCAGGGCAGCGCGCATATTTAGGTAATAGCGAATTTGGTCCTAATACCCTATTTCGCGCTGTCCGGAAGGGACGTCATAGGTCCCAGGTCACGCCAGGCCAGTCAAAGACAAGGGGCCTAACCCCCCCTTGGTAAGGGGAGAAGGCCGGCGGCAGATCCGCAACAATTGGTGTCAGGAGTGGGATTTGGAACCCAACCAAATTTTTTTGGACAAATTTGGTCCAAAATTACGAGCGACCAAAATTTAGTATAAGATCCAAATTTAATTCGTGCCATGGCTAGTCAAGGCGGTCGAATGCCGGTGGGGGCAGAAGAGGAGGTATCTGATTAGGAGTTAGGATCGATAACCCAGGACCGAGAGGGGCAGTTGGGAATGGAGGAAGCCGAAGAGGGAGCGGCAGCAGAGGTAGCGGGCGTAGAAAATGGCGGCACCTCGCACGTGGCGGCAGAAGTCGAGCCCTCGGCGCCAATGAATGTGGACCTATTTATGGCACAAATGTGGGCCTATATGATAAAGTCAGATCATAAGATGGATGCTCAAAGTAACCAATTGAAGGAAATGGGGGGGGGCAATTGAAAGTAGAGGGGGACAAATCAAGGGCAGAAATGAAAGAAATGAAAGACGGGTTAAATAAATTGGAAAACAAAATGGACACCCAGAGTGACAAATCCACCCGGGAATTGGAGAAGGCAAAAAATGAATTGGGAAGCAAAATGGGTGATCAATTGGAAGAGGTGAAAAACGGCCTGGAAAGCAAAATGGATGCCCAAAAGAACGAATTGGAAAAGATGAGGGTGGCATCTAAGAGGGAAATAAAAGAGGCAGGGAAGGACATAAGACGCAGGTTGAGCGAAGAGGCCGCAAAGGGACGCGACGAGGTAACGCGGTGCGAGGAACGCGGGGGAAGCGAGTTTGAGCAGAACGCAGCTAAGTTGACCGAGGGGATAGAAATCGCAACTCGGGGTGTGGAAAAGCCGAGGTCCGCCGAGTTGGAAAATAAAATTTTGTGTGCACTGGCGGTCGTCGAGGAAAAAGAAAATGAAATGATTATAGTTGAAATTGGGGTTGAAGAGACGGGAGAAAAAGTAAATGTACCGTGGGAGGAAAAGATGGAATATGTGCAAAGTCCGTGTTCGCATTGTGATGCCGTACTTGCTAATCCCAATGAAGGTTTGCAGGTGCTGGCGGAGAAGAGAATCCCGAAGGTGAGTAGGAGCGTGTATGGCGCGAAAATGTTTGGCGCGAAAAGATTTTTGGTGCTCTTGGGATCGCGACGTAACCCGGGCGCTCGTGGAAGGTCCGTGGTGCGATGTGTGAAAGTGAATGGCGCGTGTGCAAAAACAGTGCGCACCGAAGCGCGAGTGTATAACGGAGTGTATGTGGGAAGAGTGTGAAACCAAGTGTGAAACCGAGTGTGAAACAGAGTGTGCAATGGACCAAGAGAGTGCGAGAATGCACACCGGAGCGTGTTGAGGAGAGTGTGCAGGAGTGCACACCAGAGTGCATGATTGGGTGTGCAACAGGAGATTGCACACCCATGGGTAAGTGTGTGCTGATTGGGTGTGTACCCCGAGAGTGCACAACCATGGTTGTTACAGAGTGTGGGAGTGGTATGAGAGCACCAGGATGTGCGCGAGGGTGTGTGATGATGGAGTGTGTGAGCGGCGTGAGTGTGCCTGAGTGGTGTGCACCTGAGTGTGCAAGAGAAGAGTGTGCACGGGAGAGTGCAGTAATGGAGTGTATGGGGGCGCCTCGATGTGCGAGTGAGGAACGGCTCGCGTATGGTGAGAGCGCGGCCCGGGCATCGACGCAGACCGGGGCAGCGTTTAGCGCGACGAATAGCCGACGCGAGCCCTCGGTGAGTCGGGTGCTTTGTGTGCTCCGGGGACCGGCGGGGATCGTTGCCGCGGCGGTCTCGCAAGGAGCGCCCTGCACGATTCGTGCCGGGCCCCGCCCTGTATGGTCGGTGCCGCGCCTTGGCGGGAAAGGCGATCGGCACGGTTCGAGGTGGGGTAGGAGAGGGCGGAGCTTCGCCCCCTGGCGGCCACGGTGCTCCGACCGGGGGAGGCTGGGCCATCGTGCCGGGGAACGAAAGGCTCCACGCAGAGATGGCGCCTGGAACCTTGGCCCAACAAAACCTCCTCCCCTGAATCGAAAATGCCGGACGGACCCAACCAACAGGAGACAAACCACCCGCATGCATTGCTCGGCTTTGCGAAGCCGAGCTGGGATGACAATGTATTTCCGCACCGAGAGGCTCGAGTGGTGAACATCCACCAGTGGACAGTTAGCCATAGTGTTGGCGAATGGTAGCTTTACCATTCTTGGGGGCTCATGAGCAGTAGATTATGGGGATGGCAGTGTAAACTAGCCGAGGGCGGGCTAGGTTAATTGTTAGGGACTTAGTAAATGACAGTAGGAGACACAAGATTTAAGTAGAGACATTGGTACAGGTAGAGGGGACGTAGAGAGATTGGATGGATGATAATGACAAGGGTGTGCTTAGTGTAAGGGAAGACGGGAAAGCACGAGTATTAGGGGAACAGCAGCTAGTTAGATGATGCTGTGTGTGTGTTGTCGTGTGGAGAAATTATGTGTGTGGATGAGCTTGAGCAAATGAGGAATTGAATGAAATTGTGTGTGAGGATGAGCTTGAGATTGAGGCACAAATGAGGATTTGGTTGGGGATAACCAGTGGTGGTGTATGAGTGGTGTATTGAGGACATATGGAGTTGTGTTGGTATGAATTGACTTGCATGGGGTGCAAGTGGAGAAAAGGTGTAAGAGCACAAGTGGTGTGCAAGAGAGCTTGGTGTGTGGAATAAATGGTGTGGAGTGAGTGGTGTGGAATGCTTGCTGGGAGTAAATGGTGTGGAATGCATGGTGCGAAGGAATGAATGGGGGAAGATGGACCCCTTCATGAATACCTGGGGAGGGTAGTTTAAAGTTAGGTAGAGGGTTTAGGTAAATTGTTGGATATTGACATCTGTGGTGCAGGAAATAGCCAGAAGTGCTTGGATGGGTGCATGAGTCTGTGGAATGGCTGGGCCTGTGGGCTTTGTTGGTGCGTATGGTTATTGGGGCACTCCGCCACTGGTAGTCTGTCAGCCAGGTGAGGCCGCAGGTAGGCTCTGGGAGCCAGTCAGAGTAGTGTTCAGTGCGGCCCGAGGATCCAGGAGAAGGACCCGGGTAGCCCAATGCCAGAGAGGGCATCAGAGGGGTGAGAGAGCCAGGAGGGGCCTTCCCTGATTTAGGGTAGTCGCAAGGAGCAAGGTAAGCTCGGGTGGCGACTTCAGTGGCGGAGGTGCGCAGGTCGTTGGACCTGCTAGTGGAGCCACACAACCCAGCCCCGAAATTGTGCAAAGGCGCAGATTGAAAAATTGGGGAGTGAGACCCAAATTTGGAGGGCACCACAGGGTGGGTCAATGGGAATTGGTTTTTAGAACCACATAGTGTAATGATGGCCAATTGAATTGGCAGGGCAAGACCCCGGGTAGTGTAACCGAGTTAATGTTATTAGAGGATAGGTGGGATGAGAAATCTCTTCGCACCATCCATATCCACTCACCAAGGAGACGGGACTCCACACCAGGTTTTGTGAACGATTTGAGTGGGTGAGACGCATCTCGACGTGATTTGACATTGTGTGTAATTCCATCTGTTCCTTCTTGGGAGGGATTGGAAGACGAATTTGGTTTAGAGGGGGATATGGGAGACAGGACGTAGAAACGAATTTGTATAGTGTAAATACAGGGAGGGGTAAAGGTACTGTCGCCGACTGGGCATCCTCCGTCGTGCGAAGTCCTTCCTAGGCACACCTGAGCTCCTCACCACATACAAGGCTTTCATCCGCAGCTCAATGGAATACTGTTCTCCCCTATGGGCTGGTGCTCCTGCTTCACACCTGGCTCGGCTTCACGCTGTTGAATCCAAAGCTTTCAGAATCATTGGAATCTCCCGCGATGAAGCTATCTCTGAGGGCCTTTCACTCACTCACCGCAGGCAGGTAGGTGGTCTTTCTGTCTTCTACCGACTCCTCTCCGGCCTTGCTCCCCCAGCTCTCTCTGTGCTCTGTCCCCCAAATATTCCTACAGGTCGCACAAGATCTGCCAGCCACCCTCTGATGGTTAAACTGCCGAAATCTCGGCTCTCTGCTCACCTTCACTCTTTCATTCTCTTTTCTCCGGCCTCTGGAACAAACTCCCACACTCACTTCAATCACACTCCTCCCTCCAGGTCTTCAAAACAGCTGTTCACCACCATCTCTTATCTTCCCCCATCCAAAACCTTGATCTTTTCTACCCCCACTAATTCACCCCAGATCCACCTTGTTTGAAATTCCAACTTCTTTCCTGGAAGTCTTGGCAGTGTCCATATGTTTTATACCTCTCCCACCCCCCCCCCCCTTCCCATGCCTCCCCCCCAAAGCCCTCTCCCTCCCACAGTTCTCTCGATGTCTCCATGTCTCTCGGTCCCTGCTCTCAAATGTTGTGTTTGTGTCCTTCCCCCTCTCTCCCCATCTTGTCTACCACTCCCGATGTTATTTGTTTTGTGTGTCTGTTTTGTCTTTCTGTGTGATTAATGTTCGCTCTTTCACGAGCCTCGATCTTGTACACAAAAAAAAAAAAAAAAAAAAAAAAACTGTAGTGTAAGCTGACATGGGGGGTGGGGGGGGGGGGGTACGAACGGTTAGGGACGAGCTTGCTCTGCTCGCTCTCCCGCGCCCCTCATGTTGCATTACCTTGTGTTTTGGTGTACCCTTGCGTCCTTTCCTTTGCTAACTGTGCTTTGTCTTTCCTCCCCACCCATGGACCCATTTTGGAGGGAAGTGTGCAGGAACACTGAACTGTGCAGCTGCAACTGGCTACACTTGTACGGCACCCCTGCTGCATTTTGCTGCACCACAATACACCTTATGGACCACACGTTCTGCGGCCTTGCCTTTTTGCTGAGCAGTCATTTTCTGCAAACTTACCTTGCACCTGCGGACCACTGGTTTTAAGTGGCGTCGATGTCACGCAGTCGGACCACATGAGATTTGCCCTGCTGGTAATAAAAACGGACACGGTTTGTGCATTGTATGCTGGTGTGCCAGGAAAGAAGACCTTTAAGTTTTTTTATGATTGCACACCGAAGATGAAGCAGGAAGCAAGAAGATGCAGCCAAGCAGCAAATATGACATTTGAAATGTGACCTTTTTGTGAAATGTGTATTGGTGTATTGGTGCATTGGTGCCTTGTTTTTTTTTCTCCCCTCCAAACTTCTTTCAAAAAGAACAGGTCCTGGGTTATAGAAATGTAAATAATTAGGTTTGGTGTTGTAAATAAGATGCTACCCACCGGCTTCATGTTTAGTTTCAAAACAATTCCGCAATTTGGTTAGCTGTGGGGGTGAGTCGGTTAGAGTTAGTTACACAACGCAGTCGACTAAGTCTACTTAGTCGTAAGTCTTCTTAGTCTTCTTCTTAGTCTTCTTAGTCGTACGACTAAGAAGAAGACCTTTGTTGGTCGAAAGCTTGTCAAATTAAAGATCGACGTCCTGAAGCTACGTCCGCGTCTGATTTAACCTCCCGATTATTTATTTAATGCAAATGAGACGCTCTGCTCGTACTGTGGAGTTTCTACTATTTCTCACAGTTATATATATATATATATATACACACACAGGATGCTTCAATAAAATGCTAACACTGATATGGGACTATTGTTTTTAATGGAGAAGAACGGATAATACACTGTAACATGATAACAAATGTATGTTAATAGCTTCAAAAGGGGTCAGAGTGGAGTGGGGTGGAGTGCCATCCAACAAAGTATCCAGTAAGCCGGATATGTAGTGGCAGGTTGTCCTCTGCGTAATTCTCCATCATGTGCAAGAAGTCACTACCATTGATTGTGGTGTTTTCAAAAAAATACAGCCCTACCACTCCTGTTCCAGTGACTGCAAACCAGACATTCACTTTGGGACTGTCTCGTTCATGTTCATGCATAACAAGGATTCTCAGTACCCCCAGAAGACACAGTTGTGTTTGTTCATGCAGCCGCTTATGTGAAAGGTTGCCTCATCGCTGAATTTCACTAGCCTGTGAATGTCAGTTTCCAAATTCTTAATCTCTAAGAAAACTTAGCAAGCCTCAACACGAGCGGCTTTATCTGCAGAACGTAAGGCTTGCACAATCTGCAAATGATATGGCTGCATTCACAGGTCCTTGCTTAAGATTATCCACACAGTTGCCCGGGGAAGACGACATTCTATGCTGAATCATCTGGTTGATTTTCCCGGGATACGCAAGAAAGCGTCTTGTGTAACAGCTATGTTTACAAGGGATCGGCCTGTTCGTGGTTGACGGCTGTTCCTTTGTAATTATCAGTAACTGAGCCGGTTTCGATGAACTTGTTGTAAACGCGATAAATGGTCAATCTCGAAGGTGGATCACAGTTGAAATGCTCTCTGTATTTGTTGTGAACCACCGTGGGTGTCTGAAAGAGGTCCATCCATGCAGCAACCTTTCTTCTTTGTTCCAAAGTCAATCTCGTTGCCATTTCAGTCAACTGCAAAGCAAAGAAAAAAAAATTGTTGCGGGGTAGGTAATGAAATACCTTAGTTGTGGTAGAATTGTATAGAGTAGTGTGCTCCGAATGTTGTGAAGAAGAAACCTTAATGTATTTAAGTCAGGCCTGATGTCAGTGTAAGCGTTATGTGCCTCCATGCGAAGGGTGGTGCTATGCTAATTAGCTAGGGCATATGGATAAATTCCCAGTGTGTAATCACCTCTGATTTTTCTCTTCGTTCTTATAAAGCACACTCGGCCAACCATGCGATCAGCACCTAATTAAAACAACGCTGTCGCCGATGGTACCAAGACACGACTACACCACCTAGCCAAATCTTCTCGATGGCCTCCAAGTGTGGCCGTGAGGCCACGCCCCAAAGGACGATTGGTTGGGACAATTCAACGGCGTTCGGTGATTGGTGAAAGTGTGACATCATCGTCAAACATTCGAGCACCAGGAGCAAAAAAGCGAAGCGACTGCCATTTTGCTCTCTTTTTCTGTCCCTGGCTGGTCACAGGCAGTTGCATTCGCCTTCTTTCTGTCCCTGGCTGGTCACGTGGTCGCATTCGCGCTCTCTCTGTTGCTGGCTGCGTGGAAGGCGGGCGCATTTTGCTCTCTCTCCTGGTGTCATCGATCGAGGTGGCTGTGTGTGGAGTGGTGCGCACTAGCGAAATGAGTGGTGGAGCCTGGTGGATCGCGACGAATGGAGGAGGAAGGAGTTGGCCATCACTCCGCAGATCGGTGACTGTACGCCATCTTGTGCGTTTCCCGCACAGTGGTTCCAAGACTGGTCAAGGATGCCAGGCGGAGTATCGGCCACGCACCTCACTGCATTTTAGTTTTACTTCATCATCCACTTGTGTTTTATGTGGGTCCGTGGGGAGGCGCCTCAATATAGGAATTAGTTTGGTTTTACCTTTTGTCTTGTCTGCATTATTTTCATTGAAACTTTATTTGTTACATTTTTAATCTTTTGTGTTCTGTCTTGTTTATTTGTTCATGGGTTTGAGGACGCCTAGTGAAATCCGTGCAGGTAAGCCCTTGATTCCCTCCACCCACGAGCGTGCAAAAGGAACCGCCATAGTTGGGTATATGCCTCAGAGTTAAAGCTTGTTGGGTCATCTGTCACCCTGAGCTCTTCACTACAGGGTAGACGCAACAATATATATACAATATATATATATATCTATATTGTTACGGTTTTTAGAACCGGCACTTGTAAATAATAATTCTTGTAAATAATTCTCTTCATTTAAAAAGGTTGCACCCATAGTTAGTCCACAAGCAACACGTAGGACACCATAGGAACCTTTCAGTTATTTCATTAGTATGTGTTTCAGGTAAGGCTCTGTTTCCAATAGTTTGACTCTGCGTTGCATTAATTAAATAAGATAGGTCCTTCAATCCCGTGCATTTTGATCTCTCTCTCTCCAAGCTACTCCATCATGCACACCTACAGGCGGGGGTTGTCTCTCTCTTGCTGTTACGCACCTTAGCCCTTGCTTGCCAGCAGCGTTCGCTGCATCAAACCCCATTGCGCACGCGGTCAGGCTGGCGAAGAAGGGGAGCGCGGGGAGGAGGCGTGCCCCCCCCCCCCCCGTCCGTCGACTCATCATCAAAGGTGGAGCCAGCGAGCCCTTGCCGACCAACCATGGCTGAGGCAAGCTCGCTAGTGGGCATAGCCCTATGAAGGCGGCTTGATTTAAACGTGCGAGATGCGAGCGCGAAGCCCTATTACGGACTGCGCAGGGGAGGGTTGATTGTCACGTTACGAAGAGGACGGCGCCGAGGAGCCATCAATCGTATCGGACTGCGCCGGGGACTTCTGTTGAACTGCAGCACGTTATGAACGTTGAGAGAGAGAAAGCCGAATACCTTCCCCGATATATGAACCCCACTAAGTAAGGTCCGCTCGCGTGCAACAATATACGAGCAGCGCTACCTGCCGGGCTTCGCCGCGGAGCTGGAGCGTGGATCAGAACCGGAGAGTGGACCGGGATGGATCAGAGCCGGAGCCCACGCCGTCCTTCTGCTTGGACCTTCCTTCCCTGCCACCATTACTCCTTTCGTGTAAGTCTGTTTGTGTTGTCCTGGGGCGTGATAGTTAAGACTGTTTAAAGTTGCCCTGTGTCTGCTTCTTCTTCTTCCCTTGTACATTTCCCCTTCCGTTTCCTCTTTAATTATTGTGGTAATAAATTCCTGTGTTCTTCCTTACTTTGGTTTCTTCTGTCCGACCGTCTTAGTCTTTTCACAATTGAATATACGTGGCACGATTTCGGCAATCGCTCAGGATCGGGTTAGTCAACCGCTAACGGCTCGGGCTTCGGATTGCTAACCGCTCGGCAAATTCCATCTTGTCCGTGGTCCGAGCAGGAGTTATCTCCCTGCTTCACGGCCAGGGGTAGCACTCAGGTATTTGGGACTTCATTGACCAATCACCCTGGCTACTCCCGACCGGAAGGAGCGTTATAACTTCTAGGGTTGGGGGAACGGCCAGCTTAAAGGACAAGGGGATTAACCCCCCCTTGGTAACGGGAGTGCCGGACCCCGAATCCGTAACAATATATATGTATATAATTATATATATATATATATATATATATATATATATATATATATATATATATATATATATATATATATATATATATATATATTGTTGCGAATATGGAATTTGGCCTCCATATCCGCTTGTAAATATTCCCCTATTTTCTCCAATACTCCCCAACTTTCCCCAATCCCCCATTCCCTAGTCCCATTGCATGTAAATAACAATCAGTAGAGCCGACCTTCCCCTTATTCCCCCATTAAATGTCGTGCCCAGGTCCACCGCACCACACGTAGCCAACTTTCGGACATCTTCCTAGTTATTCTTAATCTATGTCAGTTAAGGCCTCGTTTCCATTAATTATGACTCTTCGTTGCACCAGAATGTGATTATATGGCATCAGTAGTGAGTTTAGGACCTTTCCCATACCTCCTCCCATTTTCTTCCCCAAACAACCACAACAACAACAATTACAACAACAATTACAACTACAACTACGACTACAACAACAGAGGGGCGGGGAGTGTGCGTCCTCACACCGGCTCGGTTACCCGCCATGACCATACGCTCCACGGCGTTACCCCGAAGGGGCTGGCTGTCAGCTCCTCGTCAGGGGCGGAGCCAGTAACCCCCCCACGCACCCAATGAGAAGCAACGTGCCGATTCCACGAGGCGGAGCTAACGAGCCGAGGGCGTGTCACTCCCCGCCGGATATACGCGGCCCCGCGCCGGATGTGACGTCAGATGCGCCCCCAGCCTGGAGAGAGAAGTCGCCACCCCTCGAGCGCTGCAATACCTCCACCGCATCTCTTAAACTGGACCGTACGTGATCCTGCCCTGAGCCCAGGTGCACCTGGAGCGATCGCTACCCGCTTTCTTTGCCATCAAACCCCGTGTGAGTGAGCCTTGTCCCGTTTATCTGTCGTCCGTTGGGGTTAATATAAGTGTGTTTAAGTGCCCACCTTCCTATGTTTCCCTCTTGTCCCTGTAATCTAAACCTTCCGCATTATTGTAATAACAACCTTTGAGAACCGTATCCCTGGTGTCGTGTCGTATTAATTCCAGCCGTGTGTCTTCTTTTTCCTTCATTGGTCTAGCATAGCGCGATTAGTCAACGTTCGGGCACAATCGGGTAACTTGTGCAGACGTGGTCATACCATAAAACCGCTCGGTAAATAACATCCAAGCCACGTCTGTAACAATTGGTGTCGGGAGTGAGATTCGAGGCCCGACCAAATTTTGAAAAAAAAAAAAAAACGAATAGAGGAAAAAAAAAAAATTTGGTCAAAATTTGGAGCGGCCGAAATTTGTTTTGTTTTACGAAACTCGAATTTTGCAAGTCGCGCTATGGCGGATCAAGACGGCTGGGGTCCGGTAGGGGAGAGTGAAGCAGGGTCGGTCCAGGACCAAATTGAGGGACATGAGGGACATGAGGAGAGCGAAACAGCTGGGGTAGCAGGTGCACAAAATGGCGCATCGTGCGCGCAAAAAGGCGCCTCGCTGGTCACCGTGCCCGCGACCGAAGTAGCGCCGCTGGGAAGATTGGAACTTTTTTTTATACAAATGAAGGCCCTTATGGCCCAGAATAGTGAGCGATTGGAGGGCCGGATGGATGCTCAGAGTGAGCAATTGGGGGTAATGGGAAACCAAATGGGGGTAATGAGGGACGAAGCGAGGGGTACCGGTGAGAAGTTAGACAATAATTGTGAGGAGTTAGACAAGAAAATTGGGAAGTTAGACAATAATTTTGAGGAGTTAGACAAGAAAATTGGGAAGTTAGACAATAATTTTGAGGGGTTAGACAACGGGATAAAAGAAGTGAAAAATGGGTTAATGGGGGTAGAAAATAGAATGGCTGCCCAGGAGAATCAGATAGAGGGAGTGAAAAATGGGTTAGAGGGGTTAGAAAACAGTATGGAAGGCAAATTGAGGGACATGAGGGACCAAGCGGAAAGGGAAGTTAAACAAATGGAGCAGCAGATAGAGGGGGTCAGAATGGGGGTAGAAACCAAACTGGATGCTCACAGGGAGGAAATGGAGCAGATGAGGGTGGCATCTGGGCAGGAGATGCAAGTGATGGGAGAGGAGATCAGAGGAGGAGTGAGTGAGGAGGTCGGAGGACTGCGCGAGGAGGTGAGGCACTGTAAGGAGCACATGGAGAAGGAGGTGAGAAAGGGGACTGTAAAGTTACAAGGGGGCATAGAGGACCTGACGCAGGAGGTGGAGCAGCTGACGGTGGGACAAACGGAGTTAGTGGAGCAGGTTCAAAGGAACACTGCGGTATTAGGAGGTTTAAAAGCGACACAAAACGACATAAAAAACGACTTGATAGCGACGAAGAGGGAATGTCAGATGGTACGTGAGGGACTGACAACGAGGTTGGACGAGGTGATAGAGGTAATGGAGACGAAGGACCGGCAGGTGAGGACGCACCTGGAAACGGTCAAGGTAGCCTTGGAGGACGAGCTTGAGGAGACGTACCGGGGAATAAAAGAGGTGAGGCACAAATTAGAAGAAGTGGAAGAAGGGGTGAGCGAAATTAAGAAGCGACGGAGAGGGGATAACCAAGAAATAAAAGAGGAGATGAAAGAATTGGTCCAAAGTCTGTGTTTGGATCGTGATGATGTGCTCATTAACCGGATGAGGAATTCGCAGGTGATGGAGGAGAAGCGAAGAGGAAGAGGACCCGGTGTAAGTGGCGACCAATATGGTCGTGCGTATGATGCGCCAGGGGATTTAAGAAGCTTGGGGATTGGTTTGGATCCGGGTGTTCGTGAAAAGCCGTTGGTGAAGTGTGCGCAGGAGTGTGCGCGAGAAAGGTGTGTGACGGACAGGTGCATGAGGAAAGAGTGCGCTGTCAGAAGTAAGGAAGAGTGTCCACCTGTGGTGAGTGTTACAGAGGGTGTAACGGGAGAGTGTGCGCGAGAAAGGTGTGTGATGGACAGGTGCATGGGGAAAGAGTGCGCTGTCAAGAGTAAGGGTGAGTGCGCTGTCAAGAATGGTGGTGAGAGTAGTGAGAGTGACATGGAGCGTGAGTTAGTTGTGACAGGTGAGCGAGGATGTACACCTGGGATGGAAGGATGCACACCGGGAATAGTGGAGCGTGAGTGGGAATGCACGCTGGAGTTGGTGGTGAGGCACGTGGTTGGGTGTGCGAATGAGGGCACACCTGTGATTGTCACAGAGGAGGTGACCGAGGAGGGGGTGCGAAGCGGTGTATTGGTGAGGTGTGCGACCAACGAATGTGTGCCAAAGTGTTCGGTGGTCAGGTGTGTGACCAAGGCTGTGAGTGGAATGGGTGTGCCTGGGTGTGTAAGGAAAGGTACGAGGAGCATGAGCACGGCTGGATGTGTGAGCAAGGAACGGGCTTCGGGGTGTAAGCATGCAGGTGAAGCATCGACATTAAACGGGTTAGAGGTTAGAGCGACTTTTAGCCGAAGCAGGCCCTCGGTGCGTGCCGGGCCTCGCTTTGAACGGCCGCGTCCGTGCTCCACTAGGCGGAGCGGGCAGCCCGATAGAAAGGGTCGTCATGGCGACCACTTTTTGGTGAGGCATTCCGGCAGGCCGAGATCGAGCCATGGGATGGCTCCGTGCCGAGATGGTGCGTGGGATCTCGGCCCGGGTAAACCTCCTTCCCTGCACCGAATGCGGGATGCATCCAGCCGCTGGCACAAAACAACCAGCATCCATTGCTTGGCTTCACGAAGCCGGGCTTTGGACAGGGATTGGCGCACCGAGAGGTATTAGTGAGTAGACTGGGTGATGAGGTTAGTGTTTTGGCCCCGAAATTAGAAAAAGACAAAATTTGATGATTGGCAAGGGATTGGCAGTAGTGATTGGCAGATGATGGGCAGTGATTGGCAAATTTTTAATTTGTTGAAATTTGATGTGCAAAATTGGTAGGGAGAGACCCCCGATGTGGTGGGATGGCAAATCCACCATCCCTCACAGGTGTGGGGGGGCAAAGGAGCACTAGATTATGGGGTGTATGGCAGTGAAAACTAGCCCGGGTGGGTTAGGATATGGTGTGTAGGGATCTAGCGAAGATGACATTAGGTAACGTTAAGTTTAGTTAGTGACTGATACCTGTAGTGGGGACGCAGGTAGATTAGTATGGATGATAATGACGTGGGAGCGCAATAGTTTAAAGGGACGACTGGGAAGCGCAAGTTTCAGAAGGGAGTAGTTAGCTGAGATGATGCTGTGTTTGTGAGAATTGAACAGGTGTGATTGCACAGGTGTGCAACTGGACAGGTGTGTGGAGCAGTGTATGAGTAGTGAGTGTGTGGATCAGCGCGAATGCGCTTGGGGAGAGAAGGGTGCAGGTGGCACCAGGTGTGAGAGCACAGGTGTGCAGGTACAGGTGTGTGGAGAGAGTTGGAGTGAGTGGTACGGAGTGGTGTGCATGGTGCGAAGGTGTGGATGGGGGAAGAGTGGACCCCTTTCACGAGCACCCGGGGCGGGTAGTGTAAGTGTTAGGTAGAGGGTGCAGGTAAATTGTGGTTGGATATTGGCATTTGTGGTGCGGTTGCAGAATGGTGTTGTGAATGGGTGCATTAGTGTTGTGGAAATGGCTGGGCGTGTAGCCTGTTAGTGTGTGTAGTTGGTTGGGCACTCCACCACTGTGAGGATGTCGGCCAGGTGAGGCCGCAGGTGGGCTCTGGGAGCCGGTAGTTGTGAGTGGGTGCCTGAGGATCCCGGGTGTGGATCGGGCAGCCCAGTGCCAGAGAGGGCACGGAGTGGGGAGAGAGCCAGAGGGCCTTCCCCTGGTAGTTAGGTTAGGGTAAGGAGCAGGTAAGCTCGGAGGCAACTGCAGTGGTGGAGGTGTGCAGGTGGGTAGACCCACTGGGAGAGGTACACGTCGCAGCCCAGAAATTGTACGAGGGCACCGGGAGATGAATCGGGGGAGTGAGACCCCAAATTGAAGAGCACCACAGTTTGGCCAATGGGAATTGGTTTTTAGAACCCATAGTGTAAGAGGGCCAATGGTTTGGCCGGAGAAAGACCCCGGGTAGTGTAAAGTTGTTAAAGTCATTTAGGAAATAGTTAGGATTGATGAACCTGTCGCACCATACGCAGCCACTTACCTGTGGTGATGATGATGACTCCACACCTGTGTTTTCTTTGTTCTGTGTGCAGGAAATGAGATTGCTGTGGATTTGTGAGACGCATCACGACGTGGATGAGACATTGGGGTGATTCCATCTCTCCCTCCTTAGGAGGGACTGATGATGAATTGGTGATGGCAAATTTTGATGTGCAGTTGGAGATGGCAAATTTTGATGAGAGTTGAAAATGGCAAATTTGATTGGTTAGGAGGGAGAGAAGACGAATTTGGTTTATGGGAGGAACGGGGAAGACAGTAGGGATGTTTGTCGATTTGTAAAGTAGATGTTTATGGGTAGTGTTGTGTTTTGTGGATGCAGTAAGGGGTAAGGGAGGGGCCATGTAGGTTACCTGGTGGGGGGGGGCGTACGATAGGAACGTACCTGTCTCACCTGGTTCCCATGTGCCCCCAGTGTGCATCACCTTACATTGCGTGCATTTTTGCGCCCTTACCACCTTACTCACTTGTTTCTTCTTTTGTCTCCCACCTCCGAGGATCTGGCTTTGGGGTAGAGAGAGAGGAGAGAGAGGTGCTGGCTGCGCAGTTGTGGGCCTGCACTTTCGCTGTTTGCTGCCGGGATCGATACACCATATGGACCGCAATGTTTGTGGCCACCCACAATGGACCGCAGTTCGTTTGCGGCCAAGCACCACCCGGGGATGGACCTATGGGTCAACGTGGCACCTATGCCATACAGGTGAACCACTTTTAGTTACCACCAAGTGCACCACAAGAAGAGCAAGAGACACCTGCAGGGTTAGGGGTTGTCGAGTTTATTTTTATTCCAATGAACAATGGTGACTGCACCGATTGGCGGTGGGGTGGTGCTTTTGATGCTGGGACAGGGTGCTCTGCACGTTATTAAAGGCCGTCGGCCACAGAGCACTCGTGGGTTGGTGTATCGATGTTGGCAAGCGCGCTCTCTCTATGCATAACATCTGCATGTGTTCCTCCAAAAACAGGTCCTGGATCGTAGTGTAAATAGCAGCGTAGTCGTGTAAATAATGCTCCCTACCGGCTGTATGTTTAGTTTGAGAATTCTTTCCGGATTCGGTTATCCTGTGGGTGTGTTTCTGTGAGGAGAAGGGTGCAACGTCGCAGGGGGACATATTTACTCATTTGTGAATATCTGTAAAACTGTCGCACTCAGGGTAGAGTTAATAGTAGAGGGAACTACATTGCGTGCCACACTAAAGTAGGTAAAAATTTATCGGGTCGGGACGCCCCGAGGGTAGAGAAGGGTGCAATGTTGCGAATATGGAATTTGGCCTCCATATCCGCTTGTAAATATTCCCCTATTTTCTCCAATACTCCCCAACTTTCCCCAATCCCCCATTCCCTAGTCCCATTGCATGTAAATAACAATCAGTAGAGCCGACCTTCCCCTTATTCCCCCATTAAATGTCGTGCCCAGGTCCACCGCACCACACGTAGCCAACTTTCGGACATCTTCCTAGTTATTCTTAATCTATGTCAGTTAAGGCCTCGTTTCCATTAATTATGACTCTTCGTTGCACCAGAATGTGATTATATGGCATCAGTAGTGAGTTTAGGACCTTTCCCATACCTCCTCCCATTTTCTTCCCCAAACAACCACAACAACAACAATTACAACAACAATTACAACTACAACTACGACTACAACAACAGAGGGGCGGGGAGTGTGCGTCCTCACACCGGCTCGGTTACCCGCCATGACCATACGCTCCACGGCGTTACCCCGAAGGGGCTGGCTGTCAGCTCCTCGTCAGGGGCGGAGCCAGTAACCCCCCCACGCACCCAATGAGAAGCAACGTGCCGATTCCACGAGGCGGAGCTAACGAGCCGAGGGCGTGTCACTCCCCGCCGGATATACGCGGCCCCGCGCCGGATGTGACGTCAGATGCGCCCCCAGCCTGGAGAGAGAAGTCGCCACCCCTCGAGCGCTGCAATACCTCCACCGCATCTCTTAAACTGGACCGTACGTGATCCTGCCCTGAGCCCAGGTGCACCTGGAGCGATCGCTACCCGCTTTCTTTGCCATCAAACCCCGTGTGAGTGAGCCTTGTCCCGTTTATCTGTCGTCCGTTGGGGTTAATATAAGTGTGTTTAAGTGCCCACCTTCCTATGTTTCCCTCTTGTCCCTGTAATCTAAACCTTCCGCATTATTGTAATAACAACCTTTGAGAACCGTATCCCTGGTGTCGTGTCGTATTAATTCCAGCCGTGTGTCTTCTTTTTCCTTCATTGGTCTAGCATAGCGCGATTAGTCAACGTTCGGGCACAATCGGGTAACTTGTGCAGACGTGGTCATACCATAAAACCGCTCGGTAAATAACATCCAAGCCACGTCTGTAACAATATATATATATATATATATATATATATATATATATATATATATCGATATAGACATATACAAGTGTAATAAACACAAAGATATTTCTGCAATGGCGTAAAAGGTGCTATCACATTGATGGGATAATTGTATACATGAGGTTGAAGAATACCTTGACAAATACAGTCGGTACATTTATCAACTATTCTGTACCTTATGATTACAGTATATCGAATAAAAAGTACACATCAAAAATGCATTGCATGTGTGCGTGTGCGTGTGTGTAAGTAAACTCATGCAATTCATGCCTCTCATCCATGAAAGCAGCTGCAGGCAATTACTCCTACTAATTACCTGCAACTGTTTTTACAACTGTGAACATACATTTCAAAGAAATTTAAATTTCAAAGCTGATGATTTGGAGAATTTGCATTCGTTTTTCAAACCTCTTCTAACAGTACAACTTTGATGCTTCTCAAACGGAATACTCATTCATCTATCTATAATTCCAGCAATCTCTGTGTGTGTGTGTGTGTGTCTGTGTGTGTGTGTGTGTCTGTGTGTGTGTTTGTTTGTCTGTGACCGCTGTTTCTCGACAACCACGGGTCCGATATACTTGAAACTTGCCAGGTATATTGCTGGGGACCCGAGGATGTGCCTTTTCAAGGTTTTAAATTAATCGCAGAAGTAGTTACCGAGCTATGTCCAAAAAACGATTCAACCAATCAGAGAGCAGCGAGCTATCACGTGTGCCGAACGTGGCGAACAGACTCTGCCTCGGATGGCACATTTGAGAGCGTATTCATTTATTTCACGTTGGCAAACTATGTTGGCGTTAAACTATGTTTTAAAACTAATTAAAACTAATTTGCGATTCATCGTAACTGCGATATGCGACCTTCCGGACAGTCAAATGAGGACGTCACTTCCGGACTTACGGATAGTCATAGTGACGCTGAACGTGGCGAGCAGACGCTGCCTCGGACGGCACATTTGAGAGCGTATTCATTTATTTGACGTTGCAATCTGTGTTGATTGTTGTAAGGTACGATCGATTGTAGTACATACATATTTATATTTTGTACATATTCATTACGGGCACGTCACGGGTACGGGTACGGTACGGGTACGGTTCCGGGTACGGTTCCGGGTACGGTACGGTTACGGGTACGCCACGTACGGGCACGTCCTAGTCTATCTATAATTCCAGCAATCTCTGTGTGTGTGTGTGTGTGTGTCTGTGTGTGTGTGTGTGTGTGTGTGTCTGTGTGTGTGTTTGTTTGTCTGTGACCGCTGTTTCTCGACAACCACGGGTCCGATATACTTTAAACTTGCCAGGTATATTGCTGGGGACCCGAGGATGTGCCTTTTCAAGGTTTTAAATTAATCGCAGAAGTAGTTACCGAGCTATGTCCAAAAACGATTCAACCAATCAGAGAGCAGCGAGCTATCACGTGTGCCGAACGTGGCGAACAGACTCTGCCTCGGATGGCACATTTGAGAGCGTATTCATTTATTTCCCGTCGGCAAACTATGTTGGCGCTATGTTGGCGTTAAACGATGTTTTAAAACTAATTACAACTAATTTGCGATTCTTTCGCTTTCCTGCGATATGCGACCTTCCGGACAGTCAAATGAGGACGTCACTTCCGGACTTACGGATAGTCATAGTGACGCTGAACTGATGCTGAACGTGGCGAGCAGACACTGCCTTGGACAGTTGGACGGCACATTTGAGAGCGTATTCATTTATTTGACGTTGCAATCTGTGTTGATTGTTGTAAGGTACGATCGATTGTAGTACATACATATTTATATTTTGTACATATTCATTACGGGCACGTCACGGGTACGGTACGGGTACGGTACCGGGTACGGTACGGTTACGGGTACGCCACGTACGGGCACGTCCTAGTTAACATGCAATGTTGATAAGTTCACAAACTTCAAGAAAGTATGAATTGCACAACAATTTCCTTACTGCCGGTTGGTCTTGGCTGGGAAATGCAGGGCTGGCAGTACAAAAAGAGCTATAGATAGCATCCATGGGATTTTCGGACCCTTTGCGCCACCTTGAACAGAAATAATCCGTCACACATTCTTCTCCACAATCAGGAGACGGTCACGAGGGCGGCTTATGCCTCACGTGTTCATCGAAGAGAGATAGGAAGTTGGCTTGATTTCGAGTTCCTATCAAGGTCAAAAGATCCTTTAATTTGAATCGCCAAAAAGCCGGAATAACAAAGTTTTAACACTTGTCTATTTCTAGTGTTCCAATGAAAGCTGTATAAACTCTTAAATCTGCAAGGCATACATAATCCATAATTACTATGTTCTATCAGGGAAGGGTTAAAATTGAAAACCATAATTAACATAGTCATTCTTCATTCGAAGATTAAAAAGTGTAATAAAATATGTACACTGTATGTAAGCAACTATAATTAAAGCATCAACATATGCAAATGTTCTCTAGCTTATTAATGTCAGAATTTGAGAGGTTTGTTTTACCATAAATGGTTATTGGCATGATAAAACAAATCTGGTAGAGTTTAAGAAATGTTTTTTACTATAGTGGGGGAGTCAATGTATTTCCATGAACATGGAATGTTAATTTTTAGCAACCATTATAAATGTGTTCTCCTGCGTCCGAGTAAATGGAAAAATGATGTCATTTTTCTGTTGACCTTTGATAACCTTGACCCAAAGACAAAGGTCAAACTCTTTTTAAGCCAAAATTCTGTTTTTCCATGATTTCAGATTTTAGTTTCTTGCCTAAACAAAATGCTTATGCAACAA
Organism: Myxine glutinosa; assembly: GCF_964187855.1. Taxonomy (NCBI): domain Eukaryota; kingdom Metazoa; phylum Chordata; class Myxini; order Myxiniformes; family Myxinidae; genus Myxine; species Myxine glutinosa. The sequence goes on from NC_136261.1 coordinate 167,460,161, forward strand.
TATGGTGTACATATATATGTCTTCATATAATATTTATACTTTTTCAGGGAAAGCACATCTTTTTATAGACATACTAGAAAACATCTGAAAATGTAAAGCCTGTCTGCATCCGTTTGTATTCAGATGTCTTCTTCTATAGGATCAAATAACAAAAACAGTTTTTAAAAATTCAAAATGAAAATTTGCGATTTTACGCAACCTTGACCTTTGACCTTTTGATCTTTAAAAAAAACCAATCAGCTTCTAGTGAACCAACTCAGTGACCCAATATGGAAATTCTTAAAATCTCAGGTCAATCGGATGAAAATTGAAGATTTTATGCAGCCTTGACCTTTTGAGCAAATTATTATTTTGCCTTCTCCATATTCTCATAATAAGCCTTTGTTGAAAATTTGATGGCAAAACACAAATGGTAAATTTAAATTTCATCTCAATTAGATGAAAATTGATGATTTTAGGTGTCGCTAATCTTTAACCTTTTGACAAAATCATTAATTTGTGTTCTTCATATTATCATAATAGAGCTTTGTTAAAATTTTGATGGCAAAACGCAAATGATAAATTGAAATTTCAGTTCAATTGGATGAAAATTTATGATTTTTATATGACGCTGACCTTTGACCTTTTAACAAAATCATGAATTTGTGTTCTTCATATTATTATAATAGAGCTTTGTTAAAATTTTGATGACAAAACTCAAATAATAAATTGAAATTTCAGTTCAATTGGATGAAAATTGATGATTTTTATGTGACGCTGACCTTTGACCTTTTAACAAAATTATTAATTTGTTTTCTTCATATTATCATAATAGAGTTTTCTTCATATTATCATTTTCAGAATCATTGGAATCTCCCGCGATGAAGCTAACTCCAAGGGCCTTTCACTCACTCACCGCAGGCAGGTTGGTGGTCTTTCCGTCTTCTACCGACTCCTCTCTGGCCTTGCCCCCCCAGCCCTCTCTGGGCTCTGTCCCCCAAATATTCCTACAGGTCGCACAAGATCTGCCTGCAACCCTCTTATGGTTAAACTGCCAAAATCAAGACTTTCTGCTCACCTTCACTCCTTCATTCCTCTTTTCTCCCGCCTCTGGAACAAACTCCCTCACTCTCTTCAATCCCACTCTACCCTCCAGGTCTTTAAAACAGCTGTTCACCACCATCTCTTATCCTCCCCCATCCAAAACCTTGATATTTTCTACCCCCGCTAATTTCGGTCCCCATGTGTTTTATACCTCTCCCCCCCCCCCCCCCCTCCCCTTCCCACGCCTCCTGCCCCCAAGCCCTCTCCCTCCCACACTTCTCCCTGCTCTCAAATGTTGTGGATGTTTGCTTCCCCTTCTCTCCCCATCTTGGCTTCCGCTCCCTCTTTTGTATATTTTGTTTGTCTGGTTGATTTGTTTGTGAAATAAATGTTAGCTCTTTCACGAGCCTCGATTCAGTATACAAACAAACAAACAAAAAAAAAAAAAAAAAAAAAAAAAAAAAAGCTTTGTTAAAATTTTGATGACAAAACGCAAATGATAAATTGAAATTTCAGTTCAATTGGATGAAAATTGATGATTTTTATGTGATGCTGACCTTTGACCTTTTAACAAAATCATTAATTTGTGTTCTTCATATTATCATAATAGAGCTTTGTTAAAATTTCGATGACAAAACTCAAATCATAAATTGAAATTTCAGTTCAATTGGATGAAAATTGATGATTTTTATGTGGCGCTGACCTTTGACCTTTTAACAAAATTATTAATTTCCCTTCTCCATATTATCATAAAGTTTTTGTGAAAATTTGATGACAATACCTCGAATGGTAGAAAAAGTTACGGCCCAGACAGACAGACACGTACAAACACAAAGACAGACACACACAGACACACACACACACACATACAGGCACACACAGACAGACACCAATCTCCTGCTGCTCAGGGGATGGGCTAGTAATCCAAAAAGGTGAGTATTATAACATAAAAGGACAGAAATGCATAAAACGGCCTTACATTGAATATGACCTTCACCAGAGAAATATAATATACAAGCTTTGTATTTGATTTGATGTTTTGACTTGAAGGCGTACTTGATGGTTTGGTTGATGGCTCGAACGTCTCAATGAACGATAGTTGAACTTATTTCTGTATCAATGCTCGTGGCTGACCCTTGCAGTAGTCAGGGTATGAAGGAATACAAAGCTTTGAGTACATGCTTTTCTGCATCATCGATCATTGGGATTTCATCAAATTCCCATGGGTGCTTCACCTGTTCAGCTATGGCTCTTCACAGAAAAAGAGCGCTTTCAAACAGTTGGCGAATGGTGCTTTGAGGATTATTTGCCATTGCATCTTCCATGGCTGCATCCTGCGCGACCAAGGGAAACACACGCTCTGATTCATTGCGGCATTTTGGTCTCGTAAAGTGGACATTCTCCATGTGGGAGGCAATTTTCTCCTTCAAATCACGTTTGCACGGCACATTGTGCAAACCATTTCTTTCAAGAATCCTCTCCAAGATGATTCTCTCAAGGTCTCAATCTTCTCCAAGAAGTTCTGTCACTCAAGCTTTTGGGTCTCACAATCTGCCATGGTCTTTCCTGGGAAAACCACATTTCCAAGCTGGCTTCCTAAGCCAGTCGCCGACTGGGCATCCTCCGTCGTGCGAAGTCCTTCCTTGGCACACCTGAACTCACCACATACAAGGCTTTCATCCGCAGCTCAATGGAATATTGCTCTCCCCTCTGGGGCGGTGCCCCTGCCTCACACCTAGCTCGTCTTCACGCTGTTGAAACCAAAGCATTCAGAATCATTGGAATCTCCCATGATGAAGCTAACTCCAAGGGCCTTTCACTCACTCACCGCAGGCAGGTTGGTGGTCTTTCTGTCTTCTACGGACTCCTCTCTGGCCTTGCCCCCCCCCCCCCCCCAGCCCTGTCTGTGCCCTGTCCCCCAAATATTCCTTCAGGTCGCACAAGATCTGCCAGCAACCCTCTTATGGTTAAACTGCCAAAACCAAGACTCTCTGCTCACCTTCACTCTTTCATTCCTCTTTTCTCCCGCCTATGGAACAAACTCCCTCACTCTCTTCATTCCCACTCCTCCCTCCAGGTCTTTAAAACAGCTGTTCATCACCATCTCTTATCTTCCCCCATCCAAAACCTTGATCTTTTGTACTCCCGTTAATTCACCCCAGATCCACTTTTCTGAAATACCGACTTGTTTCCTGGAAGTCTACAGTGTGCATGTGTTTTTTTTTGGGGTTTTTTTTACCTCTCCCACCTCTCCCCCCCCCCCCCCCCCCACCCCTTCCCACGCCTCCTCCCCCCAAGCCCTCTCACTCCCACAGATCTCCCGATGTCCCTGGTCTCAAATGTTGTACTTGTGTGCTTCCACCTCTCAGCCCATCTTCTCTCCCCCTCCCTTTATTTTGTCAAATGTGTCCGTTATTATTTTTTTGTCATTATTGTTAGCTCTTTCACGAGCCTCGATCTTGTATACAAAAAAAAGAGGCTGAGAGCCGAACCAACATGGAGAAGACTTCTGAACAGGCTGACAAACTCAATATCTGATGGAAGGATGCCAATATTCATTTCTTCTGCTGAATCCTGTCTGTCCTTACTATCTATTTTCCGTGGACGCTGACCATTCTTCACCCAGCATGCCAGGTGATACTTGACATCATTTGCACGAGCATCGTCCACATTGATGGCTGCACCGAGTTGCACTTTCGAATTCTCAATGCTACTATTTTTAGCAGCTTTATGTAGCTGCTCCTTGCATTCAATGTGGAAACGTCATGTACCTCTTCACTGTCCTCCTGGCAAGAGAAGCACAACTCAATGTTGAATGGAAATGCAGCAGAAGTTGTGAAATGCACAGTGTCAGTTTTGTTAAAACCAGATGCTGTTTGGCCACTTGAGTTACTTGCCACAGATGAGGAGTGACAACCTTTATTTTTTGGAGTTGCTGACTGTCTTGTTGTTGATATGCCTTTTGATAATGCACTCTAGCGCGGTCGAGGTGACCGGTGTGACATGTCGCACTGTAGCATCTGCGGTGCCATTTTGCTTTATTGGCTTTGAAGTCTGATCCTGTAACATTTTCTAGTCTGCGGCTGATCTCCGGGAAGTGGGAAGTCATCATCCCCATACTGTCCTTGTTTGTGAACGAAACTCAGTAACTTTAAATATATGAATCCAATGATGGTTCAGTTAGAAATCCAACACTATCAGTTATTTGGCATTGTATGCTGAGTTTGAAATTGGTCTTCTGCCTTGTTTTTTTTTGTGGTGAAAGGACAGTCTGGTTCCTGAACTTCCATATCAAGGCTGCTGTCTTGATGATGGGTTCTCGTCTCTGAAGGAGAAAACAAAAGATTGTATGAGATTTTATCTATGGGATAATTGCAGATGTGTAACTCTTGTAACCGACTAACTTTAGCCTTATAACTATGAACAATTTTAATATTTGTTGTATCTAAATCAGCACAGGTCGTCCTGCATTCTTGACAGTTTACATTATAAATAGACACCTTTTTGTATTGTATGCCTTTAAAAACATAATTTTATATCATCTTTCCCTGAAAAGAACATAAATATTATATGAAGAAATGTATGTATTCCATATCCTAGCACAAACATGCAGTTTAAGTCAGAAACTAAAAGCGGAAATCATGGAAAAACCGAGTTTTGGCTAAAATGACTTTTAAACTTTGACCTCAGGTCAAGGTCAGCAAAGGACAACAGAAAAATGGCAACATTTTTTTTTTGGGGGGGGGGGGGGGGGGATACCAAGTCGATTCTTGATATATATTCATATCAAGGATAATGATATATATTCATTTAACATATAATAAAGGGAGCGGGTGACAAGAGGGGCAAAGAGAGAGAAGCACAACAACAGTCGAGACCAGGGACATCAGGAAATCTGTGGAAGGGAGAGGGCTGGGGCAGGGTACACAGGATAATCAAGATTGACACTATTAGGACTTTCAGGAAAGAAGACGGAATTTGAAGGAGGTGGGTTTGGGGTGGATTAATGGGTGTAGAAAAGATCAAGGTTTTGGATGGGGGAAGATAAGAGATGGTGGTGAACAGCTGTTTTAAAGACCTGGAGGGAGGAGTGGGATTGAAGGGAGTGGGGGAGTTTGTTCCAGAGGCGGGAGAAAAGAGGAATGAAGGAGTGAAGGTGAGCAGAGAGTCTTGATTTTGGCAGTTTAACCACAATAGGGTTGCAGGCAGATCTTGTGCGACCTGTAGGAATATTTGGGGGACAGAGCACAGACAGAGCAGGGGGAGCAAGGCCGGAGAGGAGTCGGTAGAAGACAGAAAGGCCACCAACGTGCCTGCAGTGAGTGAGTGAAAGGTCCTCAGAATTGGCTTCATCACAGGAGATTCCAATGATCCTGAAAGCTTTGGTTTCAACCGCGTGAAGCCGAGCTAGGTGTGAGGCAGGTGCACCAGCCCAGAGGGGAGAGCAGTACTCCATCAAGGTGCGGATGAAAGCGTTGTATGTCTTGAGAGAAGCTCAGTTGTGCCAAGGAAGGACTTCGTACACTGGAGGATGCTTTGGAAATTTGGTTTTCCCAGGAAAGATCATGGCAGATATTGAGACCCAAAAGCTTTAGTGACAGAACTTCTTCATGAGGATTGCTGAGAAAGTAGATGGGAGGGTTGTCCAGATGGTCTTTTCGGAGAGACATAGTAAGAGTGTGAGATTTGTCAGGATTGAAAGACATGTTCCACTTGTTTGACCAGTCTGTGATTTTGTCCAGGTCTGCAGAGAGTGAGGAGGCTGCAGACTGCCGGTCTGAGGGAAGAGGAATGGAGCAGCAGAGAGTGGAGTCATCAGCAAAGAGATAGAGAGGATTTTCAAGAGAGTTGTTTTACTTTGAATTTTACTTATATTGCAGTACAAACTGTACAAACCCCACCCCTTTTACTCACAATATACACGAGTACAAACCATGTGTTTTCGACTTTCTGTGCCAATATGAAGATAGTTTATGTAAATTTCCCAACATTTGTTGACCAATTCATGCAAGTTTTGGGATATTTTACTTCAGCCGATTGTTACTGAAACAACTTTTCTTGTGACTTGAAATCCACACCATTTGGTGCAGGTTATTGACAAAACATCATCTGAGATGGTTGATTTATGGCCATTTTGTGTTTTCCATCCATCCCTTTTCCATATCCGTGTTAGTATAACAGGATGTAAGGTTAGAGATGATGCACAAAGATGTCCATTGCAGGGATAGTGAAATATTGGTGCTAATTAGGTTGAAAGAAGAGCTTAGAGATATGTCTGCCCACCTTTAAGCTGTCTAGCCTGGGTTCAAATCTCAACCTAGCTATAAACTGCCATCCTGGTGTTTAAATGTCACCATCCTCACCTCCAATATGAGAGTAATTAAGCCAGAGGACCCACCTGCCTCCATTGCTGGATGTTAAAGATCCCACAGTGTCTTTCAAGAAGCGTCGGCAAGTTATCTCCGGCAGCCTGAACAAATTATCATCCCCTGTCTTTGAGGTTGCTAGAAGCAGTGCTCATCTTTCAGTTAAGTAGTTAAGGACTTCCGTTTCCGGTCTTGCTGGCGAGGGTTCGTTTATTCGCAGCTCTACACGCTCTCCATCGAAATCGAAGTTAAGTAATTGTTCCCATTTGTATTTTCGTTATAACTGTATTTCTTTATGGTGTATGTACGTATATTGTCCAGACGAAGATTTTCGGTGCAAATCTTTCATACCTGTATTGAAAATCGTGTTAATTCGTGTCGTGTCTTGAGGCCTTGTACAGTGTACACTGTACAACCTTGAGGCTTTGTTTTTCTCTCAGCGGTCCGTCGTTTGTGATCCAATAACTTTCGTTCTCTGTTTTCCCAGTCTTTTCACCCCATAGCCTACTTCCTTATGTAAATCTCAACTCAAAAAAAAAGAAAAAAAAAAGACTACCTTCTCTCTGCTCATTCGTTTATTCATTCTTATTCGTTCGTTCATTCTTCGACCACGTGTTTCTCCCCCATTTCCCCAGATAGATTGTCAAATTTCAACTCGTTATTTTATCGTCCATGCGATATTGTTTGATTATAGTTAGTTTTGGTTTGAATTTCCTGTAACTCGTAATTAATTAATCGTGTTCTGCTCCTCGTGTGTGGCCTTGTAGTTGTACCCCCGTCGGTGTTTTGTTAACTTAAGCGTGTTTTGCTTGGCTCTTAGTTTTTCCCTTCTACCCCGAACATAATACTCTGTCTCATGTTCTAAATCCCCGCCCCCCCCCAAAAAAAACATCCAAAAAAAAAAAACCAAAAACATTTATTTTCCTTTCTCCACGTGTACTGTGGACGTCTCATCCTGTATTTTCTGTCCAGGTGTGCTGTTCGCCCCGCCCCCATTATCTCCTTGCCATCCACCGTTTGCCCTGTTCACGTGACTCGTGGTGGTCCGTCTCGGCTCTCCCCCCGTTGGTATTTTGTGCATATAAGATTGTTCACAGTTCTGTTTAAATATTATTTAACTATGTTTAACCTTTCCCCTTCTGTGTTTTATTCAGTGGTATATTACAACACGCTGTTTTTCTTCCTATTTAAAAGGCTTTTCTCAATTTCCTCTCCAACTCATTCCACTTCAAAAAAAGAAATTCAATATCTTATACGTCTCCCTCACTACATGGTCTAAATTCACATTCATTCCATCCCTCCTCCATCGTTCTGAATCGGATTGCTAACTTGAAAATCACAACAAACCCAATTTGTTATCAATGTTCGTCTTTCATTAATCATCCACTTTCTAAACTCCCCTCTTGCCCCTCCCATCCAAATCCCCCCCCTTGCACCTACACTCCTAAACTCCCCCCTTGCCCCTCCACTCTTAAACTCCCCCCTTGCCCCTCCACTCCTGAACTCCCCCCTTGCCCTTCCCCTCCTAAACTCCCCCCTTGCCCCTCCCCTCCAAATCCCCCCCCTTGCCCCTCCACTCCTGAACTCCCCCCTTGCCCTTCCCCTCATAAACTCCCCCTTTGCCCCTCCCCTCCAAATCCCCCCCCCCCTTGCCCCTACACTCCTAAACTCCCCCCTTGCCCCTCCACTTCTAAACTTCCCCCTTGCCCCTTCCCTCCAAAACTCCCCCCTTGCCCCTCCCCTCCTAAACTCCCCCCTCACTCCTCCCCTTCAAAACTCCCCCCCAACCCCTCCCATTCAATTCTCCCCCCATACCATTCCTCTCCAATTCTCCCTCCTCCCCCCTCCTCCTCCAAGCTGCCTCCTCCCCACTTCGTCTCCCTTCTATCTCATACCTCCACCCCCCCAAACCTTCTACTTTCCTCTGCCCCCCCTCAAACAACCCCTCACTGTGCCTCATCCCTTCACCATCAAACCTTTCATCCTCCTCATCCTTCCCTTTCTTGGAACTCTTCTGCAATATCTGACACACTATCAACTGCTCTCCCTACCTCCCCCTCTCATCCTTCATCTTACCCTACTCCTCCCCTGTCCTGTACCCGATGCTCCCCCTCTCTCTTCATTAACGGTATGGACCTCAAACATCCGGGGCCTTCGCTCAAACCTGACTGATCTCTCCATACAGGTTGCTTCTGACAATCCAGACTTGATCTGCTTAACAGAGACTTTCCTCCTTCAAGATGTCTCTGATTCCTTAATATCTCTTCCTGGTTACTCCCTCCTCCGGTATGATAGACCTGAGCCTCGGCCTGGTGGTGGGGTGGCTATCTTTATCAAAAACTCTTCCTCACTCTCCTTGCACTGCCCTCTTTCCTCCTCACCCCCAGGAGTACCTCTGGCTATGGCTTCCTCTCCACTCCCACCTTTTGTTCATATGTGTTCTGTACCGTCCCCCAAACAGTGATGACTCCATCTACATTTCACTGTCTGACAACATGGACCAACTTCTATCCACTCATCCCAACTCTCTCTTCCTCATATGTGGTGACTTCAACTGTCATGATGCCACCTGGTTGGGTGTGGGTTCCTCTCTCACCAGTCATGGCACCTCAGCAAAGGACTTCTGTGACTCACTGGGATTGACACAATCTGTCAATTTCCCGACCCGGATCTCAGCCAATGGAGTATCTTCTCTTCTAGACTTGGTCATGACAAACTTCCCTGCTAATGTCTGCTGCTCTTCTTCTGCTCCAATCGGTTCTTCTGATCATGTGCTTGTCAAAGTGGACATCTCTCTGGCCATTCTCAGAGAGCCTCCTCAGCGTCGACGAGTCTGGCATTTCACTCAGGCCGACTGGGACGGTCTTCAAGCAGCCATCATTCGTCTGGATTGGTCTCCCATCTCCACTGCCTCTGACATCAATTCTTCCTGGGAATTCTTCCAAAGCAAACTGATCTCTCTCATGCACAGATTTATCCCATCTCGCCTTCAGTTGTCTTACCCTTCCTCCCGTCCATGGTACACTGAATCTTGTGGTGAGGCAGTTGCCCTGAAACAACTTGCCTTTGCCTCTTGGAAGGCTAATCCAACTGAAGGCAATCTCAGTTCCTTCCACCAAGCTCGGAACAAGTGTGTGTCTACCCTCAGGAGTGCCAGGAAGCACTATCTCTCCTCACTCAAGAATGAACTCTCAAACCTGTCTCCTTCCTCCAAATCCTGGTGGCGCCTGGTCAAATCCGTTTCTGGTGTTTGTTCCCCCTCCATCCCCTCCCTTACCTCAAATGGCCACACAGTTGACATCGCACGTGACAAAGCCGAATGCCTCAACTCTGTGTTTGCCTCAAAATCCTTAGTCCCAAACCCATCTCTCTCTGTTCCCACCTTTCCCAGTCGAACCCAACTGCTCCTGGACTCTGTGTCCTTCTCTCCTGACAAGGTGGAAGAGTTTTTGTCAAACCTCGACTCTGATTCTGCAACTGGACCAGACGGCATCAGCCCACGGGTCCTAAAATCCTGCTCTGCCGCTCTATCTCACCCTCTCTCTGTTCTTTTCACCCTATCTTTTGCTCAAGGTCATCTGCCAGCATCCTGGAAATCAGCTAACATTACCGCTTTACACAAAAAAGGTGCAAAAACAGATCCTTGCAACTACAGACCAATCAGCCTGCTCCCAATTATCAGCAAAGTCATGGAATCCATCATTGCTTCGGATATGAAATCTTTCCTCTTCTCCAATGGCTTGATCTCTGATCATCAATTTGGTTTCAGACCAGGTCACTCTACTCTGGACATGCTGCTTCTGCTGTCTCAACAATGGATGGAGGTCCTCAATGCCAAACAGGAAATCAGAGCTGTCTCCCTTGACATATCCCTTGACAGAGCCCACGGGTCCTAAAATCCTGCTCTGCCGCTCTGTCTCACCCTCTCTCTGTTCTTTTCACCCTATCTTTTGCTCAAGGTCATCTGCCAGCATCCTGGAAATCAGCTAACATTACCGCTTTACACAAAAAAAACTGCAAAAACAGATCCTTGCAACTACAGACCAATCAGCCTGCTCCCAATTATCAGCAAAGTCATGGAATCCATCATTGCTTCGGATATGAAATCTTTCCTCCTCTCCAATGGCTTGATCTCTGATCATCAATTTGGTTTCAGACCAGGTCACTCTACTCTGGACATGCTGCTTCCGCTGTCTCAACAATGGATGGAGGTCCTCAATGCCAAACAGGAAATCAGAGCTGTCTCCCTTGACATATCACGTGCCTTCGATATGGTCTGGCACCCAGCTCTGCTCACCAAACTCTCCTCCTATGGTATCCATGGAAATCTCCATGCATGGCTTGCGGACTTCCTCTCTGGTCGTAGTCAACGTGTGGCCCTGAATGGATTTCTCTCATCTCCCCTTCCTGTTCAGGCTGGAGTTCCCCAAGGCAGTGTTCTGGGCCCTGTGCTTTTTCTGGTCTTTAGCAATGATCTCTCCGACTCTCTGGAAAATCCTCTCTATCTCTTTGCTGATGACTCCACTCTCTGCAGCTCCATTCCTCTTCCCTCAGATCAGCAGTCTGCAGCCTCCTCACTCTCTGAAGACCTGGACAAAATCACAGACTGGTCAAACAAGTGGAACATGTCTTTCAATCCTGACAAATCTCACTCTCTTACTATGTCTCTCCGAAAAGATCGACTGGACAACCCTCCCATCTACTTTCTCAACAATCCTCTCCAAGAAGTTCTGTCGCTCAAGCTTTTGGGTCTCACTATCTGCCATGATCTTTCTTGGGAAAACCACATTTCCAAGCTGGTCTCCAAAGCCAGTCGCCGACTGGGCATCCTCCGTCGTGCGAAGTCCTTCCTCGGCACACCTGAGCTCCTCACCACATACAAGGCTTTCATCCGCAGCTCAATGGAATACTGTTCTCCCCTATGGGCTGGTGCTCCTGCCTCACACCTTGCTCGGCTTCACGCTTTTGAATCCAAAGCTTTCAAAATCATTGGAATCTCCCGCGATGAAGCTATCTCTGAGGGCCTTTCACTCACTCACCGCAGGCAGGTAGGTGGTCTTTCTGTCTTCTACCGACTCCTCTCCGGCCTTGCTCCCCCAGCTCTCTCTGTGCTCTGTCCCCCAAATATTCCTACAGGTCGCACAAGATCTGCCAGCAACCCTCTGATGGTTAAACTGCCGAAATCTCGGCTCTCTGCTCACCTTCACTCTTTCATTCCTCTTTTCTCCCGCCTCTGGAACAAACTCCCACACTCCCTTCAATCCCACTCCTCCCTCCAGGTCTTTAAAACAGCTGTTCACCACCATCTCTTATCTTCCCCCATCCAAAACTTTGATCTTTTCTACCCCCACTAATTCACCCCAGATCCACCTTGTTTGAAATTCCAACTTCCTTCCTGGAAGTCCTGGCAGTGTCCATATGTTTATACCTCTCGCACCCCCCCCCCCCCCCTTCACATGCCTCCGCCCCAAAGCCCTCTCCCTCCCACAGATCTCTCGATGTCTCCATGTCTCTCGGTCCCTGCTCTCAAATGTTTTGTTTGTGTCCTTCCCCCTCTCTCCCCATCTTGTCTACCGCTCACGATGTTATTTGTTGTATGTGTCTGTTTGTCTTTCTGTGTGATTAATGTTCGCTCTTTCACGAGCCTCGATCTTGTATGCAAAAAAAAAAGAAAAAAAAAGTAATTTTAAGGTTTAATTCCCATAGGAAAAGGGTCCAATTACAAACTGTCTCCCTGTTGCTTTGCAGATAGGGACATGCATAGTAATGTCTGCCATCTTTGTTGAAGAGATGTTAAACCTGCTCTCCTTCTACTCCTATTACAGGTACACATTGAAGATCACAACTTGCCTTCTGATAAGAGCAGGCCATCGCGTACAAGCACTTGCTAAAAAAATATTTGCATTAAAAAATTTTTTTTTTTTGCCATTGCTCCAAATCTATGTTGTAAGATGATGCAACCATTTTATTAGCAATAGATATGTATGAATTACAGTAGAATAAAAATTGCATTCGAAAGTATTGTCAATTGTAATTAAAAGTATTGTAATTAAAACAGCTGTTCACCACCATCTCTTATCTCCCTCCATCCAAAACCTTGATCTTTTCTACTCCCGTTAATTCACCCCAGATCCACTTTTCTGAAATACCAACTTCTTTCCTGGAAGTCCTTGCAGTGTCTATGTGTTTTATACCTCTCCAACCCCCCCCTAACCCCCCCCCTTTTCCCATGCCCCTTTCCCCCAAGCCCTCTCCCTCCCACAAATCTCCCGATGTCCCTGTTTTCTGCTGTTGTAATTGTGTGTTTCCCTCTCTCTCCCCATCTTGTCTCCCGCTCCCTTTATCATATGTTTCATGTGTCAGTTTGTTTTTATGTGATTAATGTTAGCTCTTACACGAGCCTCGATCTTGTACACAAACAACAAAAAAAAAGAATTTAAATGAGATTGTAAACAAATTAGCATAAATAACTAACATGAGCATTTTAATGATCTTTTGAAATGTTTGATTGGTGGCCTCCATCATGAGGCAGAGTTCCACAAATGATGGGATTCAAATGTATTTTCATGGTCCAATAACGCATTGCAAAGGACACATTGTCTCCCTGAGCAATTTGACGATGTCAGGCAACGTGACAATCTCCGTCATAGGTTCCTCCAATCTTTTCCAATCACGGGAATGTCCGAATTCCTTAAAACACACAGTGTCCGTTCTTCCCCCCTGAACATTGCCAGCCTGAGCAAGTTTTTATCCACATTCATCTGTCTCAGTCAATCCCCTTCTCTATTCGTTCGACGTTCATTTCGCCGATCTCTTTCAAAATCCTCAATTTCTTTGCCTTCGTTGATCTTCTTGGTTTTGTTGGATCCAGAGGCTGTTTTTGTACTCGTCTCTTCTCATCGGCATCCGCGACGTCGTTGCGTCTCTCCCGGAGGTGAAGCCGTGCGATCGCGATGCGACCTGACCCGTCGCCTGCACTCGTGCTGCTGCTGCTGCTGCTGGTGTTGCACGCAACACGGGGACAGTTCCCTCGCGAGTGCGCCACCGTGGAGACGTTGCGCTCGGCGGAGTGCTGCCCGGCGCACCCTTCCGGAAATCCCGGGGATCGCTGTGGGGACTCGCTCGGACGTGGCACGTGCCAGGTGAACCCTAAAAGAAAACATACACTTATCCGCATTGGTATCTGTAATTTCAAAAGTTTCCAAGTTTTCCAAAACGTATAAGTAAACTAATTAATGCGCCTCCAGCTGTTTGTAAACCGCTCGGACATTCAATTTTCCTTTTCACCCCCAAAACTCTGTTATCTCCACCAGTTTGCACGCAAATATGTCCTGATCTGGGTAGGGCTCATGGTTTAGTTCACACCGCAGTCCTTACATCATTACGCACCTGGGGCAGGACTCTAAACGTCATTTCAGGTATTGCAAAATACTGACACTTGTATGGTTTTGACGCCAATAATTTGAAGCTTTGATTAAACACTGGAATTACCGCAATATATAGTTTTCCATGTCATGCAAACTATCATTTTAACTCAAGGACAAGATAATTATAAGTGAAAATTTAATTATATTATCTTATGTAGTAGCTATGACGTATATTATACATATTTAAATTATAAAAGCCCATTCAACATTATACCGAATAATTTAATAGAGAGAGATAACGCAATTGGAGATGAATTAAACATTGGTCCTCAAAGTAATTTTGAGGACAGGAATTGGGAATTTGACCAGGGGCCCGGAACACAATGGCCTACTATTTTCAAAAGGAACCGTGAGGTGTATAAAGTTGCCAGGAAATTGCTAGTAGATGGCACAGCCTGCTTAATATTCGCTCGAAAGCTCCGATGGACTGCACACTTATTGTTGCAAAGCAAGTTGCAACTCCAAAGCAACTCAACTTACAAAGCAAGTTGCAACAAAAGCAAGTTGCACTCCCGGTAACTACGAATTCTGATTGTACAAAAAGACGTTTTGGAAGAAAAATAGTGATGCTGATGTTGAAACTAATGCAGACCAGAGTCTCGACAACTCAAAGGCAAGTTTGCTTCGTAGGACATTGAAAACAGTTCTACCAAATGAGGGACTCAGAATATTTACTTCCACCACTGAATGGAGGTTATGTTTTCACCCCTGTCTGTCTGTCTGTTTGTTACTTGTCAACAATAAAATTTTGGACAAGTATGTTGATCACTCTGGTTTGTGTGTGTGTGTGTGTGTGTGTGTGTTTGTCTGTCTGCTCACTTATACTTGCCTACAGGTCACAATTTTAAACCGATCTTCACAAAACTTCTCCAAATGGTAGAGTTGGTGGTCCGACAGAAGCCTTTTTTTTTTTAGGTCAAAAGGTCAACGTAGGCCAAAGGTCAACCAATTTTTTCAAATTTCTAAAATCCTCAATTTTCATCCGATTGACTTGAAATGAGAATAGGATTTGCATGTCAGCGAACTGAGTTCAACCACCAACTATTTTTCAGATCAGTATAATCCAAAAGATCAACATAAGCCAACCGTCAACCAGTTTTTTTCAAATCTCTAAACTCCTCAATTTTCATCCGATTTACTTGCAATTTGAATATGATTTTCATGTCCGCGTACTGAATTCAATCACCAATTATTTTTGAGCTCAACAAAGGCCAAATTTCTGAAATTGTCAATTTTCATCTGATTAACTTAGAATTTGATGACAATTTGCATATCAGGTCACATAATTCAACCACCAATTATTTTTGAGGTCAAAAGGATGCTTTACTGAGTGCCATTCTACTTTGTTCTCTTTTGCCAAGTGTCATTCTGAGTGATTTTTCATTTGTCTGTTTGTTTGTGAACAAGATATCTCAAAAAGTAAGTTGTAGACGAATTATGACAAAACTTGGTGGATGAGTTGGTATGGGGACGAGAACAAGCCGATTAGATTTTGGTTCAGGTCTGAATCCAGATGCGATCTATCAATGGGATACAAAACTTAAACTGTTCTGCCTGGTGGAGGTTTGCTCTCTACCGAGTGCTGTTCTAGTTATACATGTGTTTTATGTACTGTACCCTTTTCAGGGCATTGGTGCTGCCGAAGCAATTTCTTAGCAAAGGTTGTACTAGGTAGTTTACCATCGCTGCTTGGCCTTGCTCTATCCTTTAAATTATAATAACCATTACTTTCACGCCATGAGGCATATAGGTATCATGATTCCACACGATGGTCTGATGTGGGCACACACGATACATTGTCGCAGGGCATCTTGACTTGGTGGGAGCCTCTCTGATTCTGCTTGCTTCTTCTTAAACAACCAACATCGCAATTTTTTCACCAAAGTTATTAGGGTCTGTGGTTGGTATTCCTTGCAGATAAACTCTTCAATGGCAGCAGTTGTCTCATCACTTGGCATTACAGAGGTACCCATGTCTGCTAAGTCTATTACAACGTTGGCACTTGCATCTTGGAATACCCTACAGAAGGCATGTTTCCCTTGCCAGCGAAACTATCAGTGTTATTGCTGCCACTCATCGCATGGAGACCAGGTAGTGCTGCCAATTTTTTGGACCCAAGGCATCATAGATGGGACCAAGTGGAATGGCCCTACTCCATTTTCCATTATCGGTGACAAAGGCTGTGTCCTTGCATAGTTCTGCATCGCATCACACAGCCAGTATGAATACATCCGTGTCAGGAGAGCAGATTCTGATGCTTGTATCCCCACAGGCTGTGGCATCAGCAGCATGCAGGAACAGTTTGATGTCAGTCTCTTCATGATCACTGTCTAGGTAGCTTTTATCAGTGTGTGATGCTCTGCATTGCATACCTCATGCCACAATGACTGGATGCCCCATTGCATATGCCTTCTCCAGGAGCTTCTTGGCAAAGTACCCCGTCAGTTCCCTCTTGGAGTTTCCATGAGACAGCAGCCTTTTCATGGGAATCTTGGCTATGTTCGTTGAATCTATGATGTGATAGGCAACTGCTGTCTGTGTTCCCTGTCTTCTTTTTCTGGTAGCCTGCTTCAGTGAATGCTTGGCATCGGTCAAAAATCACTCACACTTTGTCCATTTGGCTGTACTTATCAAGGATACCGGAGGTAAAGTGATTTGCCAGCTGATGGCGATTCACGATCCAGGACAGCTTCCCCATTGACTGGACTTTGGACATTCCATCGACGAGAGCAATGCTGCAAGCAGTGGCTGCCTCGTGGCCAGTCTGCATGCCATCACTGTTTGGGTCTGGGTCATTGCTCTCTGCCGCTGGTAGACTTTCCAGGATGGCCATCAAATCACTCCATGTGCCAGTGCAGCATTTCTTCATTAGCAGCAAACAGGGACCAAGGTACAACAGAGAGCTCATAGCTGCCAACAGCTTCCTTGAGGTTGACTTATCGCCGGGACTTGGAAACCACCAGTATTTGCCCAAAGAGGCTGCAGTCTTCTTTGAGCTTGATCAGCCTCTGTCTCAGATTGAGCTTCACTCGTTTACCTGTGATTTTTCTTTATGCGGTTGCGGACAAAGTCATCAAACATCTGCTGGCAAATAGTGCTCTGTCCGCACAGGTCCTGGGTGACCCTCCGAGGCATCACTGCCTTGGTGGCAAAGTTCAAGAGCTCGTCACTGTCCTCGGTGAAAGGGTTTTGTGAAGCCATATAGAGTGAGTTAGGTCGGTAATGTTCTCTTGTCTCATGGCCATCTTTGGACTGCACCCAGCCTCTAATATAAGCACGTAGAGTTTATATTCTGATCTATTGAAGCGTGAGCACACTTTCTGGCAGGTAAAACTTCTGTGTCAATACCAGCACATCTCAAATAACCCGTAGAGCTACTGCATCTGGAACAAACTCCCTCACTCTCTTCAATCCCACTCCTCCCTCCAGGTCTTTAAAACAGCTGTTCGCCACCATCTCTTATCTTCCCCCATCAAAAACCTCGATCTTTTCTACCCCTGTTAATTCACCCCAGATACACCTCCTTCAAATTCCGTTTTCTTTCCTCAAAGTCCCTGTAGTGTCCATCTTGTGGATCCGATGTACCCTGCCCCAGCCCTCTCCCTTCCACGGATCTCCCGATGTCCCATTTCTCTAGTTGTTGTGTTTCCCTCTTTCTCCCTCTTGTCTCCTGCTCCCTTTATTATATGTTCTACGTGTTAGCTCTTACGTATAGATATCTTCAACTGTCATTCTCTTATTACCCTCGCCTGAGGAGAGCGTATTGCATATGAGTCCGTTTGTTACTTGGCCAAAAAAATGTTTTTTTTTGCAAGTATGTTGCTCACTCCGGTTTGTGTGTTTGTGTGTGTGTGTTTGTTTGTTTGTGTGTTTGTCTGTCCACTCACTTATACTTGCCTACAAGACACAATTTTAAACCGATCTTCACGAAACTTTACCAAATGGTAGAGTTCGTGGTCCGACAAAATTCTATATATTTTTGAGGTCAAAAGGTCAAACGGTCAACATAGGCCAAAGGTCAACCACTTTTTTAAAATTTCTAAAATCCTCAATTTTCATCCGATTGACTTGAAATTTGAATAGGATATACATGTCGGCGAAATGAATTCAACCACCAACTATTTTTGAGATCAGCATAGGCCAAAAGGTCAACATAGGCCCAAGGTCAACCACATTTTTCAAATTTCTAAAAGCCTCAATTTTCATCCGATTGACTTGAAATTATTTTTGAGGTTAAAAGGATGCTCTACTGAGTGCCATTCCACTTTGTTCTGTTTTGCAAAGTGTCGCTCTATGAGTGATTTTTCATTTGTCTGTTTGTCTGTCTGTCTGTTTGTCCGCACAGAATAAATCTGATTTTCTCTGCAACCGTTGGTCCGATTGACAGGAAATTTTCACCATAGGTGCAACTCCACCTGTATAATTTTTTAATTATAATTATGACGTCATAGGTCATGTAATTCAGCCACCATCTTGGAAAAACCGAAAAAAATTGCACCTCTATATCTCCAAAAGCGCTGAATAGAAAAAATTGAGACATGGCTCATTGTAAAGAACTCCATGGGGAATAAAATATGTTAATAATGATGTCATAGGTGCCTCTAGTATGACGTCATAATTCGATAAGTACAAAACTTCATCCTATCAAGATGAAATGTCTGGACCGTCGTGCAGGCATAACTTGGTGGAGAAAAAAATAATAGTGATGTCATCGGTCACGTGCTTCGGCCACCATCTTGGAAAAACCGAAAACATTTGCACCTCTATCTCTGAAAGCGCCGAATAGAAAAAATTGAGCCATGGCTCATTGTAAAGAACTCTCCATGGGGAATAAAACATGTTAATGATGATGTCATAGGTGTCTCCATTATGACGTCATAATTCAACAAGTACAAAACTTCATCTGCTCAAGATGAAATTTCTTGACCATCACCTGGGGATAAATTGGTGGAGAAAAATAATAATGATGTCATTGGTCACGTGGTAAGGCCACCATTATTTATTTTTTACACAAAAGCCTTAAAAACCACTGAAAATACATCCTGGCGAGGGTCTGCAATCACTGATTGCTCTTTCTTGTTTGCTATGCATTTGGAAATCCTCTGAAAACCCGTCGCTATTGGGAAATAGTATTTGCTTTAATGAACATAGCTTAAAATGCAATGCTTATGAATATCACTCTATCAGGAAACTGATTGTACATGTATTGCACTTAAAAATGACAAGTCCTGGCACATGTCATTTATCTTTAGAATCCTCATTTGGGGAATGATTTATTTTCCGCTATGCCCTCTCGTTTGCAGCCAGTGCTTGTAGACATGCACCCACATGGACCTCCGTTCTCCCTGGATGCACAGGATGAGCGTGCACTCTGGCCGGTGCGATCATTTTTCAACCGCTCCTGCGTCTGTGCCCCACAATACTGGGGCGCACGCTGTGACTCGTGCAAGTGGGGTCGCACTGGACCTGCGTGTTTAGACCGAGCGCAACCTCTAACACGCCGTAATATTCTTGCGCTCACAAGTGAGGAGCGCTCACGTGTGGTCGCCGCCATAGATTTGGCAAAGCGAGCAATTCACCCAGATATAGTCATTGCCACACAGCGCCGAGAAGGCATCCTGGGTAAGGATTTCTTATTGTTATTATTAGCGCACTGTTGCCACATTCCTGACAACCTTCCCCCTTGGAGAAGTTTGCATTGCATGGTCTTGCTTTATGTGACTTCTGCTTCTGAGCATGGTGGAGATGGGAGAGGGTTATGTATTGAATCCTGGGGGTGTATGTAATCCCCTATAGGTCTACCTATCAGTGATGACAAGGAGGAGGAAACTTATTTTTACCCCCGCCACCGAAGGTGGATGGAGGTTGTTTTCACCCCTGTTTGTCTGTCTGTCTGTTTGTTATTTGCAAAATGGAAGATTTTCAAGTGTATTGGTCGGTTGTGTTTGTTATTCTGTCTGTTTTTCTGTCACTCACCTGCAGGTCACAATTCTAAACCGATCATCATGAAATTTCACCAAGTTATAGAGGTCGTCACAAATGAGAAGCCTATTTATTTTGAGGTCAAAGGTCATCTGGATGCCTTATTTATAAAATCGCCATTTTTCATCCGATTGACTTAACTTGAACAGCATTTGTACATTGAGTCACTGAATTGGGAAACCCACTATTTTAAGGTCAAAAGGTCAAAGGTCAACTCAAGGTCAAACTTCGAAAATCATCAATTTTCATCGTGCTAACTTGAAAATTTAACAGCAATTACATAATGTATCACTGATTTGGGAAACCAACTATTTAAGGGCAAAATGTCAAAGGTCAATACAAGGTCAAAGGTCAACTCAAGGTGAAACTTTAATATCATCAATTTTCATGTGAAAAATCATCAAATTTAATCCGATTGACCCGAGCTTTGAATTAGATCGTCAATTTTAATCTTAATTAAATGGACAATTTGATTTGATCTCAATTTTATATCCATGACAAGTTTGATCCATGACAACTTTTTGGGTGGTGATGTGGGGGAGGGGGGCGGAGGGGTAGTTTTTGCAAATCGTGCTCTGCATGATATCTTCTTGTTTGTCTGTTTGTGAACAAGATATCTCAAAAAGTTGTGGACGGATTCCGACGAAATTTTGTGGAGAGGTAGTGTATGTGACAAGGACGAAATGATTAGATTTTGGTGAAAAACGGGATTCGGATCCGGCTACTAGAATATTTCAAGTGATTATTCACCATTGGGAGATAGGGCCAAAAACGACATATGGCAGGATATCTCAAAAAGTTGTGGACGGATTTGGACGAAACTTGGTGGACAGGTTGTGTGTGTGACAAACAAGATTAATTTCAATTTTGGGGAAGATCATCTGAATATGGATTCGGATACGAGAGTTATTTAATTTTTAAGTGATTCTTCACCATTGAGAGATTAGGTGAAAAGCGATTATATGAAATATTTTTAGAAGTTATGGACGAGTTATGACTAAAATTGGTGGACGAGTTGGTTTGGTGACAAGAACAAGCTGATTAGATTTTGGTTCAGGTCCGAATCCAGATCTATCAGTGGGATACAAAACATAAACTGTTCAGCCTGGCGGAGGTTTGCTCTCTACCGAGTGCCATTCTAGTTGAAAAATGAATTCGATTTCTCTGTTATTGCATAGTGTGACATTGAAGAGAGGCAAAATGGTAGCAGTTCTATAAAAATGAATGCTTCTTGGTGATTACTATCGTCAAGCTCATGATTTATACTTTTACAAAGAGCAAGATAAATATAAAACAGCCATGATTTATGCCATTCATTGAATGTTATGTTCGTATCGTTGCAATTGCATTTTGCCATAGTGTTGTTTCCCTCAGCTTACGTCATCAAGCCTACGTTTAATTATATAGTCACAAAATTTGATCAGTGATCTATATATTTAAAAAGAACTGTACAGTATAGCTTCTTGTTGTTGTTGATGTGCAGTGTGTAGCTGCTTCCCTCCATCATTTTCTGAGGGCGTGGCTGTGCCACTGATGGAATGTCCCCATTATCATTCAGCTGATGCTCATTTTTAGGATGGCAGGCGGAGTGTTAATTCAACAGCCAATGAAGAACGGCCTTTTTGCATCTTCAAGTGCTTATGGCTGCCAAAGGAGTTTATTGGCTATTGGGCCCAATCCTGGAGGGGTCGCCACTCCGACGCATGATACCCGAGTGGCTCATTCATCCCATTAAGCTGGTACTCATTTTGCTGACCTCGGAAGGATGACAGGCTGAGTCAACCTACCTAGTGTTAATTCAACGGCATGACAGGGGCTTGAACTCAGACCCCTAATATCTTAAGCCAGCCACTTTAACCGATAAGCCAACACCAGGCTTCACGGTATTGCTAATTGTGACCAATACACTAGATTGTTTCGTATAATACAACAAATAATAGTACAATACTATTTAATAGTACAATATTAAATTTTAATTTAATAAATATTTAATTAAATACCATATTAAATACAATATAATTAAATATTTACAAATAAATACAAAATACAATATAAATACAATATACAATATAGTAAATACATTACACATACATACATACATACATACATACATTATACAATACTAGGGCGTGCCCGCACGTACGTGCTTGCCCGTACGTGCTTGCCCGTACGTGCGTGCAAAAAAACATGCGTGCAAACAACAACAACAAAAAAAAACTTTGAAACCACGTGGCAGTAACGACCACAGAACCCCCCCCCCCCCTCTATTTACATGAAATGGTTTGGTCCATTCGCAAAGCCAAAGCGAACGGCTTGCGAGTACGGTGACCATACCTTGGGAACCACTTGTCCGATTAATTTCAAACCTTGAAAAGGCACAACCTCGGGTCCCCAGCAATATACCTGGCAAGTTTCAAGTATATCGGACCGGTAGTTGTCGAGAAACAGCGGTCGCATACAGACAGACACACACACACACACACACACACACAGAGATTGCTGGAATTATATAGAGATAACAATACAATATAGTACAATACTATTACAATATAGTACAATACAATATACAATACAATACAATATAGTAATATATACAATAACAATATACAATATAACATCATACAATATACAACATATACAATTCAATATATTACGTTAACAATAATAATACGATATTGTAGCGGCTACCGCTGGGTTTTCACAATCGCCTTGCACCTATCAAGGACGCGGAGCGATCACCATGCCGGGCTCGTCCAGGATGCCCGGGCAGGCTCGCCCTCAACTTGCCAGGCCGCAGCCAGGACGCTGGGCCACGCCCCCTCTCGCCTTTCCTGGGCAAACGCTCCGGGATAATATGTATATATATTGCTGCCCGATAAACGGGCTTTTTAGAGTGCCTGAGTGTTTGGTTTGATTAAAGCAACTCGGATGAATTCCAGCATTTTGTCGCGTCCATTCTTCCGATCGACGTGGGAGCCCCAGCTCCTTCATTGGTGACCTACCGACATGGACACGGCAGTCGCCCTTAAACTGCCTACCTTCTGGGAGGCTCACGCGGCGGTTTGGTTCGCACAGGCGGATTCCCTGTTCGCCCTGCGAGGCATCACGGCCGACGA
Source organism: Myxine glutinosa (assembly GCF_964187855.1). Classification (NCBI taxonomy): domain Eukaryota; kingdom Metazoa; phylum Chordata; class Myxini; order Myxiniformes; family Myxinidae; genus Myxine; species Myxine glutinosa. The sequence goes on from NC_136261.1 coordinate 167,483,075, forward strand.
CACCCGCTTCCACCATGTGGTAGCAGCGCTCGGTTCGGCCACCGCGGCCCGCGCCCTGAGCCTCCTCGAGAGCCCGCCAGCCGCTGACAAATACGGCGCGATTAAGAAGCTTCTCCTCGACGCTTTCGCCCTCCCATCGGCGGAGCGCGCACGGCGCCTGCTCGACCTGCCCGAGCTCGGCGACACGCGCCCTTCCGAGCGAATGGACTACATGCTTTCACTGCTCGGCGAGCACTCTCCGGCATTCCTGTTCCGGGAGCTGTTCCTCCGTCAGCTGCCTAACCCGGTACGCCTCGCCCTGGCAAGCACGACGATCACAGATCCCCGGGCCCTTGCCAGAGAAGCCGACAAGATCTCCGCCGCAGGACAGCGCATCGCAGCGGCGACATGGGACCCACCGCCGTCCGACGCAACACCCATGGCGCCCGAGCACCCGGCACGGTCGACGACCGAACTGCCGACGCAATTGGCGGCCGCTACACCGAGCCGACCACCTCCAGCACGACGACCGGGGCCTCCACCTGACCAAGCGTGGTGTTACTATCATGCCAGGTTCGGACAGAAGGCCCGGACATGCCGACCCCCGTGCACCTTCGGCAGGCCGGGAAACGGCCGGGCTGGCGTTCATTACCAGCCATGAGCGCCGGCCACACGGGCAACTTACTGTTCATCACGGATAAAGCGTCCGAACGGCGCTTCCTGTGCGACACCGGCGCCCAACTGAGCGTCATACCCGCCTCTGACCAGGACAGGCAATCCGCGGTTTGCGGCCCCTCCTTGGTTGCGGCCAACGGATCGACCATCCGCACCTTCGGCCCGCGCAACGTCACCCTCTGCTTCGGCGGCCAACGCTTTGCTTGGACGTTTGTAACCGCAAACGTGCCCATGGCTCTGCTAGGCGCCGACTTCCTCTGCGCACACGGACTGCTGGTGGACGTCCAACGGTGTCGTTTAATCAACGCCGAAACCTTCAGCTCCCTGGTATGCACATTGAGCAGCTCCGCGCCGACCGAGCTGGCATGCGCCGTCCCGGCGGCGAACGAGTTTGCTCGCCTGCTCACGGAGTTCCCGGTCCTCACGCGGCCGACGTTTTCGGCCGTCGCAGTACGGCATGGGATCGAGCACCACATACCAACCACGGGCCCGCCGCCTCGACCCAGCCAAGCTCGCCGTGGCGAAGGCCGAATTCAACGCGTTGGAGCACCTCGGCATCGTGCGGCGCTCCGATAGCGCATGGGCCTCGCCACTGCACATCGTGCCAAAGCCGGGGGGTGGATGGCGCCCGTGTGGCGACTACCGCCGTCTCAATGACGCTGCCACCCCCGTCAGGTACCCCCGATCCCGCATATCCAAGACTTCTCCGCCCGTCTGGCGGGACGGGTCATTTTTTCGAAAATTGATCTCATACGGGGATATCACCAGGTACCTGTCAGGGCGGCCGACGTCCCTAAAACGGCAGTCATCACGCCGTTCGGCTTATTCGAATTCTTGCGGATGCCGTTTGGTCTCAAGAACGCGGCTCAGGCGTTCCAGCGCTTGATGGACGGCGTGCTGCGTGACCTGCCGTTCCTTTTCGTTTACCTGGACGACATCCTCGTCGCCAGCACGTCCCGGGCCGAGCACCTGCTCCACCTCCGAACACTGTTCGGAGCGCCTCAGCGAGCACGGCCTCATCGTCAACCCGGCCAAATGCCACTTCGGCACGACGGCCGTTGATTTTTTGGGCCACCACATCACCAAGAACGGGGCCGTGCCGCTGCCAACCAAGGTCGAGGCCATCACCACGTTCCCGCGTCCCCGCACCATAAAGGCCCTGCAGGAATTCCTGGGAATGATGAATTTTTATCACCGCTTCGTGCCCCGCGCTGCTCAACTCATGCGGCCCCTCTACGAAGCCCTCCGGGGCAAGCCGGCCAAGCACGACATCGCCTGGTCCGCAGCAATGGATGCGGCCTTCCAAAGCTCAAAGCGGGCCCTCGCCGACGCAACACTGCTCGCTCACCCGGTGCTCAACGCTCCCATCGCCCTCACCACGGATGCCTCCGACTACGCGGTGGGCGCCGTACATGAGCAATGGGTGAACGGGGTTTGGCAGCCACTCGCTTTTTTCAGCCGGCAGCTCCGGCCGAACGAGCTCAAATACAGCACGTTTGACCGGGAGCTCCTCGGTCTACACCTGGCCGTCCGCCATTTCCGCCACCTCCTGGAGGGCCGACCTTTCACGGCGTTCGTCGACCACAAGCCGTTGGTTTACGCCATGGCCAAGGTCACGGAGCCGTGGTCGGCCCGCCAACAGCGCCACCTCTCCGCCGTGTCGGAGTTTACCACGGACATCCGGCACGTCGCCGGCAAAAACAACGCCGTGGCCGACTGTCTTTCCCGGGCCAGCGCGAACGCGGTCCACCTGGGGGTGGACTTTGCGCTTATGGCGGCGGACCAAACCACCGACACCACGGTGCAAGCCCTCCGGGCGGCGGACACGGGCCTCCGCCTGGCCGACATCCCCTTCGCGGACACTGTCCTGCTCTGCGACGTCTCCCAAGGCCAGCCTCGCCCCATCGTGCCCGTCACCTGGCAACGCCGCATCTTCGCCTCCCTCCACGGCCTTTCCCACCCGGGCCGGAAAGCTTCCCAGAAGCTGGTGTTGGCGCGATTCGTCTGGCACGGCCTTCGTCGGGACGTCCGCGATTGGACCAGCACCTGCATGGCCTGCCAACGGGCCAAGGTCCACCGACACATCCAGGCCCCGCTGGCACCTTTCACCGTGCCCGAACGACGTTTCGACCACGTCAACGTGGATCTGGTGGGCCCCCTCCCCCCGTCACGGGGGTTCACACACCTGCTCACCATGGTGGACAGGACCACCAGGTGGCCGGAGGCCGTTCCCCTCGTCTCCACCACCACCGCCGACGTGGCGCAGGCTTTCATCGCCACCTGGGTCGCCCGCTTCGGCGCACCGGCGGACATCTCGTCAGACCGCGGACCACAGTTCACCTCCGAGCTGTGGGGCGCGGTCGCCCGCAACCTGGGGGTCAAGCTCCACCGTACTACGGCCTACCACCCCCAAGCAAACGGGTTGTGCGAGCGATTCCACCGCTCCATGAAGGCCGCACTCATGGCCGGCCTTCAAGACGGCGGTTGTGCCGACCGGCTGCCGTGGGTCCTTTTGGGCCTCCGCATGGCCCCCAAGGAGGACCTCCAGGCATCCACCGCCGAGCTTGTCTATGGCCAGGCGCTACGCGTCCCGGGCGAATTCGTGCCCGACGCTACCAGTCCCTGGTCCGCAGGTCACCAGCGCTCGGACCTCCAGGAGGCCGCCCGACGGTTTGCCCCCGTGCCAACATCCCACCACGGTGACCCCCAGTCCTACGTCCCCCCAGCACTTCGCACAGCGGAGTATGTTTTTGTGCGTCACGACGCACATCGGGGGCCACTCCGGCCGCCGTACGACGGGCCCTTCCGGGTGCTGCGACGGGACGACAAGTCGTTCGTCATCGACATCGGCGGCAGGTCGGACCGGATTGCGGTGGACCGCCTCAAGCCGGCGCACGTGGACGTCGACCACCCACCACGGGTGGCCCTTCCGCCACGGCGAGGCCGCCCCCCGTCCACGGTGCCCCCCACTCGACCGCCCACCACCACACCGGACCCCCTCCCACGACCCGCCAGGGGTCGCTTCGGCCGGGTCATCAGGACCCCCCTCAAATTGACCCTGCCGGTGCAAGTCGATTCTGGGGGGACGTGTGTCGCGGCTACCGCTGGGTTTTCACAATCGCCTTGCACCTATCAAGGACGCGGAGCGATCACCATGCCGGGCTCGTCCAGGACGCCCGGGCAGGCCCGCGCTTAACTTGCCAGGCCTCGGTCGGGACGCCCGGGCATGCCCGGGCATGCCCGGGCAGGCTCGCCCTCAACTTGCCAGGCCGCAGCCAGGACGCTGGGCCACGCCCCCTCTCGCCTTTCCTGGGCAAACGCTCTGGGATAATATGTATATATATTGCTGCCCGATAAACGGGCTTTTTAGAGAGTGCCTGAGTGTTTGGTTTGATTAAAGCAACTCGGATGAATTCCAGCTTTTTGTCGCGTCCATTCTTCCGATCGACGTGGGAGCCCCAGCTCCTTCAATATATACAATAAAAATAATACAATATATACAATAATACGTTAACATTATACAATATAGTAATATACATACATACATACATTATTGTATTATATTTTCAATATAGTACATATAATACAATATAAATACAAAATAAATATTTAATTTAATAGTACAATAATAGTAATAGTTTAGTATAATTTATAATAGTTTAATATAAATTAGGTATAATACAATACACTAGACTTACTATAACTGTGCTAAAATAGTTGAATGTCGGGTATAATGTCTGGTTTTATGAATCATAGATATAATGTTCCCTTTAATGTACAAAGGTTTCCACCTTAAACGGTGATGTAAACTTCTTGCTAACAGGACCTGGTCTGTTCCCATAATTGCCTTAAAGTACCAACTATTTTGGACTATCAGGTCATTTATATAATTAGCAAAGGTACAACTGGGAGGCTTAAATTACATCACAACTACTGTATATTGTAGTGTGTGAATACCAGAAAAATATGAACCTTTCTGGAATCCATAGCCATATAAATAATACTCTTAAAGTAATAATACTTCAGGTGCCTTCATTATTTTTTTCACTTTAGATTAAGGTAACCATGGTTTTCACCTTGGTAATGGGCAGATTGTAATTATAAAAGTACTTAAAAGGGGTTAATGTTAACTCCCTCTTGTCTTTTTTTTCATACTGTGTATGTAAAATTATTTTTCACCCCTTTAAGGAGTTATTTAACAAGTTTGTTTTGCAGGACCAGATGGTCAGACTCCACAGTTTGAGGACGTGACAGTGTACAACCTCTTTGTTTGGTCACATTACTACTCGGTGATGCCCACCTACGTGGGGAATGGAACGACCGTCGGAGAAGTGGACTTCTCACATGAAGGGCCAGCTTTCCTCACTTGGCACCGCTTCCACCTCCTGCAGCTTGAAAGGGACATACAGACGATGCTGGGAGAGACAACCTTTGCATTGCCCTTTTGGGATTTCACAAGCGGTCAAGGCTGTGACCTTTGCACGGACGACTTGTTTGGAGCACAACACCCGGGCGACCGTGAAGCGCTCAGTCCACTGTCCGTGTTTTCACGCTGGAGGATCGTCTGTGATGACATCGCAAGTTATAACTCTCTCGGCACCATTTGCAATAGTGAGTATTCAAAAAACAGTCATTTTCTCATTAACATGTTACGTTAACGACTTCATACGAAAATACGCAATTTGGTGTCTGTCTGTCTGCCTGACGATTTTTGACCGCGATTCATTCGGTCGTTACTTATCCAAACTCAACCAAACTTCACAAGAAGACGAAGGGTCACACGATGGAGGTTGCGGCGAATTCATTGCCCTCCTCCCCGAGAGGTTTTTCCCCACAAATGGGGTTGTGCGTTGAGGTGTATATCTGTATTAAGATAGCTTTATCGTGGTGTTTTTCCAAGGACGCTTCTAATAATAAAAGGTTGTCCTCAGGAGGAAATGTTATGACTAGAAGTAGTGCTTTTTCGCCGCACGGTGCAAGTGCCTTTTCACCGCACGGTGCAAGTGCTTTTTCACCGCACGGTGCATGTGCCTTTTCACCGCACGGTTCATGTGCTTTTTCACCGCACAGTGCATGTGCTTTTTCACCACACAGTGCATGTGCCTTTTCACCGCAGGGTGCATGTGCTTTTTCACCGCACAGTGCAAGTGCCTTTTCACCGCAGGGTGCATGTGCTTTTTCACCGCACAGTGCAAGTGCTTTTTCACCGCACAGTGCAAGTGCTTTTTCACCGCACAGTTTACTCACAATGGCTGGTGCTAAGAAAATAAACTTTTACTGCAATATATAATTATTACATGTATTTTATAGGCAGAGAATAGGAAGGTCATTGGGCATAGTAAGGGTTGGCAGGAGTAGGCAACCCAGGTAGCCAATGATTACAGAAAGAATGGAGGCTTCTCTTGGGTCCTCCAAGAGATCTACTTCCAAAAAGTTGAGTGATTGTTCTGGAATCGCCTATGCTGCCCTGTTTTTAGCTCACCTGGAACGAAGTTCAGGGGAGCTTATGCGATGGCGTGTCATCAGTCCGTCCGTCCATAAACACTTGAAACTTCTTCTCCGAAACCTCTGATGGGATTACGACCAAATTTGGCACAAATGATATTTGTTGTGTTGTGACTAAAGTTTGTTAACGGCATTAAAAAATATATCGGGCTCTACGGGGGTCTACCGGGGGTCAAATTGGATCCAGGTTTGACCCCCCAAAATAGGAATTTGCTTTTTCCTCTGAAACCACACGCACTATTTCGATGAAACTTTACTACAAGCTTCACCACCCGTGATGTTCCGAAGTTTGTTCACGGCATTAAAAATATCTGCCCCTTTAGGAATCTACGGGGAGCTTGCCCCCCAAAATAGGTATTTGCCTTCTTCTCAGAAACGACACACACAATTTCTATGAAACTTAACCACAACCTTCATCATCCGTGATGTACCAAAGTTTGTTTAAGGCATTGGAAAGGGTCTGAGGAGGTAGACGGGGTGGGAGGGGGGGGGGGGGGTTGCCCCCCAAAATATGTATTTGTTTGTTTAAAGTCTTATGATTATGTTAGTATGATTCTACATGCTCCCCTGTCTTCTAGCAACCATTGAAATTGGTTTAAAATACCTTTAGTCAGTGTAGTATACTGTTTATTCTCGCAGGTGAGCGCCAGGGGTATTGCCTCTGTGTTTATGTTGTCTGTTTGTGTCGATTGTTCTTCGTAATGAGTGCTCACTCCTGTGTATTCTTTCTTGCTCATTCTATTTATTTTCATCCTGCGTCTCAGCTAGGCTCGGATAGTTTTTGGCCTACGCGGGTATTTGTTGTTCCACTTCCACCACTCCCAACCCCTCCTAACCATAGTTTCCCATCTGCACAACGTGTCTTTACTATCTCTGGCCCATTATTCACCATCCTTGCTTTAATTCCTCCCTCATACCTTCATTGTAATACAAAATAAAACATAGGGGCAATACCCCTGGTCCTGGACAACCCCCCCCCCCCCCCTATAGACCCCTAAAGGGGCAAAATAAATTTTTTAATGCCGTAGTGAACAAACTTTGGTACATCACGGGTGGTGGAGGTTGTAGTGAAGTGTCGTCAAAATTGTGTGTGTTGTTTCAGAAAAGAAAGCAAATACCTATTTTGAGGATTCTGGAACCCCTCTCAAGTTTCGACTTTGTGAGTTTCCGAGCCTCCTAGTCTTTCTCCCTCTCTCTCAAAATAAACCGTTCTTTCGACCAAAAACGCCTTGGCTCTACGGGCTGCTTTTTTATAGAGCCTCTCCATCTCCCCCTCCTCCCATCCATGGGAAGAGCCGCCGCAGCCTCCGGTGTTGGCGCAATATATTGTCTCGGGCGTTCATGAAAGCTGTTGGAAGTGGTTTTGGGGGCATCAGTGTGGAGAATATGCTCGTGAGTCGTGATGCTGAGATGCGGCAAATGGCTTGTAGAAAAGGAAAATGACACATGGCGTTTCTAACTACACAATCGCAAAGCAGACCTATCAACATGGCCTTTAGACAGTTAAACTAAACAGTATGCTATGAAATAAATAACTTTAACTATGTGACAATCTCCTTGTGACTCCCCAAACCCACAAGAAAATATATTGTTTGCCTAAGAATGTTCATTGCTGAGGGTGAGGCCCTAAAATTTTAGTGTCTGAAGCTCAAGAGGAACATTCACTCAAACTTTACTTGGTTGTTGTGTTTTCTACTCTCTCTCCCTCTCTCTCTCTCTCCCTCTCCCTCCACCCATTTATACATTTATTTGGTCTATTGCCCTTTCATCCTCGGTTTTCCCTTCCTGTTCTATCAACCCCTTGTTCTGCTTCAACTTGTATCCAGAATGCTTTCCTCCAAGTGTCTCAGTATCATCTTTCTCTACCCCGGTGTTGGTATGTTTTCCTGCTTTCCACTGTGTTCTAACTCTTCTGCACTGTTGTACATATGTCAATTCCATGAGCCTCAACTTTGAATACAAAAAAAAATTGAAATAATTTTTACATAATTTTTTTAATCAACTTGGTTATTACTAATTCAAATATCTTTTTAGACCTCATGCAATCCCCAGGCATTTGCTATTCCCTTTATCATATACAAGTTAATACCCAGCTAGCACAACAACGTCGAGCCAACGTTGGAAAATACACGTCGTGTTTACAACTAATAAACAACGTTGAGCCAACGTTAGAAACTACACGTCGCATTTACAACCAATAAACAACGTTGCACCAACGTTGGAAAATACACGTCGCGTTTACAACCAATAAATAACGTTGCACCAACGTTAGAAAATAGACGTCACGTATACAACTAATAAACAACGTCGAGCCAACGTTGGAAAATACACGTCGCGTTTACAACTAATAAACAACGTTGAGCCAACGTTAGAAACTACACGTCGCATTTACAACCAATAAACAACGTTGCACCAACGTTAGAAAATAGACGTCACGTTTACAACCAACAAACAACGTTGCACCAACGTTAGAAAATAGACGTTGCGTTTGCAACCAATAAACAACGTTGCGCCAACGTTAGAAACTACACGTCGCATTTACAACCAATAAACAACGTTGCACCAACGTTAGAAAATAGACGTCACGTTTACAACCAACAAACAACGTTGCACCAACGTTAGAAAATAGACGTTGCGTTTGCAACCAATAAACAACGTTGCGCCAACGTTAGAAACTACACGTCGCATTTACAACCAATAAACAACGTTGCACCAACGTTAGAAAATAGACGTCACGTATACAACCAACAAACAACGTTGCGCCAACGTTAGAAACTACACGTCGCATTTACAACCAATAAACAACGTTGCACCAACGTTAGAAAATAGACGTCACGTTTACAACCAACAAACAACGTTGCGCCAACGTTAGAAACTACACGTCGCATTTACAACCAATAAACAACGCTGCGCCAACGTTGCAAAATACACGTCGCGTTTACAACCAATAAACAACGTTGCACCAACGTTAGAAAATAGACGTCACGTATACAACTAATAAACAACGTCGAGCCAACGTTGGAAAATACACGTCGCGTTTACAACTAATAAACAACGTTGAGCCAACGTTAGAAAATGCACGTCACGTTTACAACCAACAAACAACGTTGCGCCAACGTTAGAAAATAGACGTTGCGTTTGCAACCAATAAACAACGTCACCACGTCGACAATGTGCTTTCGACCAATTGACCAAATGCCAAGGTTGGCCCATTGTTGTTGTGTTAGCTGTGTAATATCAGATAGGAAAGCCAGCTTAATATCACCTTCATAAGGACAATGTACTCATTGATGTAACACCGTGGGGAGCGTCAGCCAGCACGTCATCAGGTTAGCGATCACACCCAAAGTAGACAGCTGTAAGAGGAGTACGCTTTCACTGAGAGAGATGTCCGATGAGGTTCTCCGTTTCTTGGACGGGAAACCCACAAAGATCTAGGAACGGACGTACAGGGTGATTCACACACGACGTACTATTTTGTTTTTTAATAACTCTGTGTTGCGAGAACCGATTTACTTGTAATTTGCAGCACTTATAGACAAATGTTCCCCATTTATTATGTGAAAATTTCAATAAAAAATAATTGATACAAATTTAGTTATGGGTCTCGATATAGCGGCCGTCATTTTCGATCACTCGGAACAGTCTCTGCTTGTATTCGAGCATGGTTTTCTGCCGCATTTCATCAGTGATCTCCCAGAAGGCATTCGTCATGCGGTGCTTGAGTTCCAGCAAATCTCTTGGTCGAGTCGTGTACACTTTGGACATTGCTTGGCAGCACCCAGCTTCGACCAAACTCCATTCGAAGATGTCGTTTCACTTCGATTAAGCTTTTTGTGGTCTCATACCAGGTTGCAGCTTTTGCACGCTCCTGACTGTTGTAACTTGCCATTCTTGCTGATTTTTTCTTTACATTATGCTGCTAAAAAGTCTAAAGCTGACTCGAAGACCGGTTCCATAATTATATTATCAACGTTTAAGAGCAAATTAATCGACATGTTAATCGACATGTCATGTCATGGCAAGAGGTCAGGCTGTTTCCCAACATAAAAAATGACGGCCGCCATATCGAGACCAATAACTAAATTTGTATCAATTATTTTTTATTGAAATTTTCACATAATAAATGGGGAACATTTGTCTATAAGTGCTGCAAATTACAAGTAAATCGGTTCATGCAACACAGAGTTATTTAAAAACAAAAAGGTACGTCGTATGTGATGTGAATCACCCTGTACATTCATTGGCACCATGTCAGCCACAAAAAAGATTTCCAATATAAACTTGCATGTCGACTTATTATAGGCCTGAAGGAGCTGGGGCTCCCACGTCGATCGGAAGAATGGACGCGACAAAAAGCTGGAATTCATCCGAGTTGCTTTAATCAAACCAAACACTCAGGCACTCTGAAAAGCCCGTTTATCGGGCAGCAATATATATACATATTATCCCGGAGCGTTTGCCCAGGAAAGGCGAGAGGGGGCGTGGCCCAGCGTCCCAACCGAGGCCTGGCAAGTTGAGCCCGGGCGTCCTGGACGAGCCCGGCATGGTGATCGCTCCGCGTCCTTGATAGGTGCAAGGCGATTGTGAAAACCCAGCGGTAGCCGCTACACACGTCCCCCCAGAATCGACTTGCACCGGCAGGGTCAATTTGAGGGGGGTCCTGATGACCCGGCCGAAGCGACCCCTGGCGGGTCGTGGGAGGGGGTCCGGTGTGGTGGTGGGCGGTCGAGTGGGGGGCACCGTGGACGGGGGGCGGCCTCGCCGCGGCGGAAGGGCCACCCGTGGTGGGTGGTCGACGTCCACGTGCGCCGGCTTGAGGCGGTCCACCGCAATCCGGTCCGACCTGCCGCCGATGTCGATGACGAACGACTTGTCGTCCCGTCGCAGCACCCGGAAGGGCCCGTCGTACGGCGGCCGGAGTGGCCCCCGATGTGCGTCGTGACGCACAAAAACATACTCCGCTGTGCGAAGTGCTGGGGGGACGTAGGACTGGGGGTCACCGTGGTGGGATGTTGGCACGGGGGCAAACCGTCGGGCGGCCTCCTGGAGGTCCGAGCACTGGTGAGCTGCGGACCAGGGACTGGTAGCGTCGGGCACGAATTCGCCTGGGACGCATAGCGCCTGGCCATAGACAAGCTCGGCGGTGGATGCCTGGAGGTCCTCCTTGGGGGCCGTGCGGAGGCCCAAAAGGACCCACGGCAGCCGGTCGGACCAACCGCCGTCTTGAAGGCCGGCCATGAGCGCGGCCTTCATGGAGCGGTGGAATCGCTCGCACAACCCGTTTGCTTGGGGGTGGTAGGCCGTAGTACGGTGGAGCTTGACCCCCAGGTTGCGGGCGACCGCGCCCCACAGCTCGGAGGTGAACTGTGGTCCGCGGTCTGACGAGATGTCCGCCGGTGCGCCGAAGCGGGCGACCCAGGTGGCGATGAAAGCCTGCGCCACGTCGGCGGTGGTGGTGGAGACGAGGGGAATGGCCTCCGGCCACCTGGTGGTCCTGTCCACCATGGTGAGCAGGTGTGTGAACCCCCGTGACGGGGGGAGGGGGCCCACCAGATCCACGTTGACGTGGTCGAAACGTCGTTCGGGCACGGTGAAAGGTGCCAGCAGGGCCTGGGTGTGTCGGTGGACCTTGGCCCGTTGGCAGGCCATGCAGGTGCTGGTCCAATCGCGGATGTCCCGACGAAGGCCGTGCCAGACGAATCGCGACGACACCAGCTTCTGGGAAGCTTTCCGGCCCGTGTGGGAAAGGCCGTGGAGGGAGGCGAAGATGCGGCGTTGCCAGGTGACGGGCACGATGGGGCGAGGCTGGCCTTGGGAGACGTCGCAGAGCAGGACAGTGTCCGCGAAGGGGATGTCGGCCAGGCGGAGGCCCGTGTCCGCCGCCCGGAGGGCTTGCACCGTGGTGTCGGTGGTTTGGTCCGCCGCCATAAGCGCAAAGTCCACGCCCAGGTGGACCGCGTTCGCACTGGCCCGGGAAAGACAGTCGGCCACGGCGTTGTTTTTGCCGGCGACGTGCCGGATGTCCGTGGTAAACTCCGACACGGCAGAGAGGTGGCGCTGTTGGCGGGCCGACCACGGCTCCGTGACCTTGGCCATGGCGTAAACCAACGGCTTGTGGTCGACGAACGCCGTGAAAGGTCGGCCCTCCAGGAGGTGGCGGAAATGGCGGACGGCCAGGTGTAGACCGAGGAGCTCCCGGTCAAACGTGCTGTATTTGAGCTCGTTCAGCCGGAGCTGCCGGCTGAAAAAAGCGAGTGGCTGCCAAACCCCGTTCACCCATTGCTCATGTACGGCGCCCACCGCGTAGTCGGAGGCATCCGTGGTGAGGGCGATGGGAGCGTTGAGCACCGGGTGAGCGAGCAGTGTTGCGTCGGCGAGGGCCCGCTTTGAGCTTTGGAAGGCCGCATCCATTGCTGCGGACCAGGCGATGTCGTGCTTGGCCGGCTTGCCCCGGAGGGCTTCGTAGAGGGGCCGCATGAGTTGAGCAGCGCGGGGCACGAAGCGGTGATAAAAATTCACCATTCCCAGGAATTCCTGCAGGGCCTTTATGGTGCGGGGACGCGGGAACGTGGTGATGGCCTCGACCTTGGTTGGCAGCGGCACGGCCCCGTTCTTGGTGATGTGGTGGCCCAAAAAATCAACGGCCGTCGTGCCGAAGTGGCATTTGGCCGGGTTGACGATGAGGCCGTGCTCGCTGAGGCGCCCGAACAGTGTTCGGAGGTGGAGGAGGTGCTCGGCCCGGGACGTGCTGGCGACGAGGATGTCGTCCAGATAAACGAAAAGGAACGGCAGGTCACGCAGCACGCCGTCCATCAAGCGCTGGAACGCCTGAGCCGCGTTCTTGAGACCAAACGGCATCCGCAAGAATTTGAATAAGCCGAACGGCGTGATGACTGCCGTTTTAGGGACGTCGGCCGCCCTGACAGGTACCTGGTGATATCCCCGTATGAGATCAATTTTCGAAAAAATGACCCGTCCCGCCAGACGGGCGGAGAAGTCTTGGATATGCGGGATCGGGTACCTGTCGGGGGTGGTAGCGTCATTGAGACGGCGGTAGTCGCCACACGGGCGCCATCCACCCCCCGGCTTTGGCACGATGTGCAGTGGCGAGGCCCACGCGCTATCGGAGCGCCGCACGATGCCGAGGTGCTCCAACGCTTCGAATTCAGCCTTCGCCACGGCGAGCTTGGCTGGGTCGAGGCGGCGGGCCCTGGCGTAGACCGGCGGGCCCGTGGTTGGTATGTGGTGCTCGATCCCATGCCATACTGCGACGGCCGAAAACGTCGGCCGCGTGAGGGCCGGGAACTCCGTGAGCAGGCGAGCAAACTTGTTCGCCGCCGGGACGGCGCATGCCAGCTCGGTCGGCGCGGAGCTGCTCAATGTGCATACCAGGGAGCTGAAGGTTTCGGCGTTGATTAAACGGCGCCGTTGGACGTCCACCAGCAGTCCGTGTGCGCAGAGGAAGTCGGCGCCTAGCAGAGCCATGGGCACGTTTGCGGTTACAAACGTCCAAGCAAAGCGTTGGCCGCCGAAGCAGAGGGTGACGTTGCGCGGGCCGAAGGTGCGGATGGTCGATCCGTTGGCCGCAACCAAGGAGGGGCCGCAAACCGCGGATTGCCTGTCCTGGTCAGAGGCGGGTATGACGCTCAGTTGGGCGCCGGTGTCGCACAGGAAGTGCCGTCCGGACGCTTTATCCGTGATGAACAGTAAGTTGCCCGTGTGGCCAGCGCTCATGGCTGGTAATGAACGCCGGCCCGGCCGTTTCCCGGCCTGCCAAAGGTGCACGGGGGTCGGCATGTCCGGGCCTTCTGTCCGAACCTGGCATGATAGTAACACCACGCTTGGTCAGGTGGAGGCCCCGGTCGTCGTGCTGGAGGTGGTCGGCTCGGTGTAGCGGCCGCCAATTGCGTCGGCAGTTCGGTCGTCGACCGTGCCGGGTGCTCGGGCGCCATGGGTGTTGCGTCGGACGGCGGTGGGTCCCATGTCGCCGCTGCGATGCGCTGTCCTGCGGCGGAGATCTTGTCGGCTTCTCTGGCAAGGGCCCGGGGATCTGTGATCGTCGTGCTTGCCAGGGCGAGGCGTACCGGGTTAGGCAGCTGACGGAGGAACAGCTCCCGGAACAGGAATGCCGGAGAGTGCTCGCCGAGCAGTGAAAGCATGTAGTCCATTCGCTCGGAAGGGCGCGTGTCGCCGAGCTCGGGCAGGTCGAGCAGGCGCCGTGCGCGTTCCGCCGATGGGAGGGCGAAAGCGTCGAGGAGAAGCTTCTTAATCGCGCCGTATTTGTCAGCGGCTGGCGGGCTCTCGAGGAGGCTCAGGGCGCGGGCCGCGGTGGCCGAACCGAGCGCTGCTACCACATGGTGGAAGCGGGTGTCGTCGGCCGTGATGCCTCGCAGGGCGAACAGGGAATCCGCCTGTGCGAACCAAACCGCCGCGTGAGCCTCCCAGAAGGTAGGCAGTTTAAGGGCGACTGCCGTGTCCATGTCGGTAGGTCACCAATGAAGGAGCTGGGGCTCCCACGTCGATCGGAAGAATGGACGCGACAAAAAGCTGGAATTCATCCGAGTTGCTTTAATCAAACCAAACACTCAGGCACTCTGAAAAGCCCGTTTATCGGGCAGCAATATATATACATATTATCCCGGAGCGTTTGCCCAGGAAAGGCGAGAGGGGCGTGGCCCAGCGTCCTGGCTGCGGCCTGGCAAGTTGAGGGCGAGCCTGCCCGGGCGTCCTGGACGAGCCCGGCATGGTGATCGCTCCGCGTCCTTGATAGGTGCAAGGCGATTGTGAAAACCCAGCGGTAGCCGCTACAGGCCATTGGTTTTATAAATATGACTTTGTTTTGTTGTTTCAAGGTGTAATCCACCATCCACATTGTAAATTTGAATAGTGTCATCCACAAAATGTAACCTTAAAAATTCAAATTGGGGTTTCATCAACTTCATATGCAAAGAAGGTAACAATAAAACAGGTAAAACTAGAACGGCACTCAGGAGAGAGCATACCTCTGCCTGGTGAACAGTTTACGTTTTGTATCTCAGAGTAGACCAGAAAATCAGATGTGGTGGACAAACTCAGAGTAGATCTCAGAGTAGACCAGGCAATACAGAATTTATATAATGTCGAAACATTCTTCACCAAAATTGAATCGCTTCTTCCTTGTCACACACCCAACCTCTCCACCAAGTTTCGTCCAAATCCATCCATAACTTTTTGAGATATCCTGCTATGTATCGTTTTTGGCCCGATCTCCCAATGTGAAGAATCACTTAAAATTTCTAGTAGCCGAATCCGGATCTTCACCAAAATCTAATCATGGCGTCCTTGTCACATACGCCACATCTCTGCCAAATTTCGTCTGAATCCGTCCACAACCTTTTGAGATATCTTGTTCACAAATGGACAGACAAACAAACAGACAAACAGGGGTGAAAACATAACCTCCATCCACCTTTGGTGCCGGAGGTAATGAGGTAACAGGTAAAAAAAAAAAAAACATTTTAAAAATTTTAAAATATTGAAATTAAAATATAACATTTATTTAAATAAATAATGCAACGGTGCTCATGTGTGGTGGAAGGTGAAATCATATTCCACAGAGCCAAATGTGTTGCAGCGATCGATATAAGTGAATTTGAGTCCCTTGAAGATTATCCCAGGTCAAGATGCCTGGCAGATGCGACCACCGGTGGAGTTTGAGAGGGGGGCGGGGGAGCATTGCCTTCACCTTAATTTTTTTCAGTAGTTTACAATTAAGATAAAAACATCCTGTATTTAAACGTGAGAAACAATAATGAACGTAAACTATATTTGTGATTTCACATACCCTGTAACCACGCTAACAAACGGTAATTTTGGAAGTCAGACGTAGCGATCCATTAATTAATAGAACCTTGCCCTTGCTTTGATGAAAAGCCCCCCCCCCCAACCCCCCAAATAGAGAAGTTAAACTACGCCTATGGATGCGACTGACCCACAAACTGTTTCCCAGGTTGAGTTATCAATCAAGGAAGATTGCTGGGTTATGGTTATTAGAATATCCATACAAGTTGGAATGTCTCCAGGCAGAACTTTCACAATCACCCACAAATGTTTGGGAGTGTCCAAGGTCTCACAAAGATGGATTCCCTGAAATCTCATCACTTATTATGATATAAACGGCTGGCACCATTGTCGCAAGTTTACACTGTTCAACACAGATCGAGCCAACTTATTCGCTTGTAATGGTAATTTGCGATGGAACTTGGCTTCACCATAGGGATGTTAAAGCCAAACTGGAATCCATGCAATAGAAGCATGAAGGATCACCACCAGCCAAACAGAACCA
The DNA here is from genome assembly GCF_964187855.1 of Myxine glutinosa. Taxonomy (NCBI): domain Eukaryota; kingdom Metazoa; phylum Chordata; class Myxini; order Myxiniformes; family Myxinidae; genus Myxine; species Myxine glutinosa. Next base: position 167,499,561 of record NC_136261.1, read on the forward strand.
GGCACTTAATCCTTGGATGCCGATGGAATTCTGTTTATTAACTACAGACTTGGCATTTAATATGGAATTTTTTTTTTCTTGACTTGGGTTTACTTTCTTAACTCAGTATATCAATCTGGTGAGTTTCTTTTACACTTTGGTGATTTATTTGTTAAAAGAACCATGTCACTGATTGTCTGTTGCAGCAAGAAGTCAACAACAGGATTATATCACAGGTGGCGTGGCAAAATGTACGGACAGGTGCATTTGATGATTGGCTTCACAGTCGGGTATACAAGGGTTGTTGCGTTCTGTATTAGTGGAAAACAATTGCTGCACGTCTCCAAAAGTTATTGCCGCTTCCGCTGGAGATGGTCTATCAACTCGACAATGCTGTTTGTCATGGAGTGGTGGCTTTACGAAATTACGGCATGAAACAGCGTGCTATTGCTCGGCAGTATGGCATCACTCAAGGTCAGGTGTCAAAGATCCTGAAACGAAATGCTCAGAGAGGTGTCCCTACTCCAATACCGAGGCCAGGACGTCCCCGCAGAACCACAAGGAGGGATGATCGCCAGCTGCACCGGTTAGTCCGCAATGGCCGTACCAAGTCAGCTAATCGGCTTGGGGCTGAGTGGCAGCAACTGACAAATGTGCCTGTATCCAGAAGGCGATTCAACCAACGACTGGTTCAAGCAGGCTATCGTGCCAGGCGTCCCCTGAGAAAGCCACGCCTGACCAGACAACACCGCCAGCGCCGATTGCAGTGGGCCAGAGAGCACCATCAATGGCAGCCAGGACACTGGAATCACGTGATCTTCAGTGACGAGTCTAGATTTCTGGTCTATCGTCAAGATGGCCACGTCCGAGTGCGCAGACAAGTGCATGAAGCCTACAACAAAGATTGTATAGTGCCAAGAGTCCAAGCTGGAGGTGATGGGGTGACCGTTTGGGCTGCTTTTCATGCAGGGGGCAAAACTGACCTGGTTGTTCTGAATGGAAACCTGAACCAGTTCAAGTACAGGGCCATTCTGGAAGAAACATTGCTTCCATTTGCTCGTGCAGCCTTTCGAGGAAACTTTGTCTTCCAAGATGACAATGCACGGCCTCATCGTGCTCGCATGATCCAACACTTTCTTGCTGACCGTGGTGTAGAGCATATGGAGTGGCCTGCCATGTCCCTGGATATGAATCCGATAGAGAACTTGTGGGCAGAATTAACGCGTCAAATCGACCACTTGGACCAGCAGCCGACCTCTGTGCGTGAATTGCAGCAGGCTATTGTCACTGCATGGCAAGCGATTCCTGTCCAAACCGTGGCAAATCTCGTGAACAGCATGCCTCGACGTGTACGTGCTCTCCTGAATGCTCGTGAGGGTTACACGAAGTACTGAACTGTAATTTTACCGTCCGTAATCCCAGTCGTAATTTAACTTTTGTTTTTGTTAAAAAAAATTTGGCTAATGTGCAAAATAAAGAGATAATTCTGGAAAACGTACAGAAGTTTAACACAGTACTGTCCATGAATTGAGTTCGATATCAGTTTACATCACTTTCAAGGATCAATTTATTTGTTTCGAAATGTCAAATGTGGTTTTTGTTTCTTGTAAAGGTCACATGAACAAAATCTAGAATAATTTCAACATAATTCCAATGAACTTTTGGTTCTAAGACATCTTGAAAAGTAAGTTCACCCCCAGAAAAAAAATATTCCATATTAAATGCCAAGTCTGTATATGCCTTACAAAAGTACAATTACAAAAGAGTAAATGGCAGCCTTGTCCAAAAATCTAAAGCAAGCCATAAAAGGACATACACCAAGGGATGTTGACTAAATGTGTGCTTCTTTACAACAACACACCTGTGTTCGAGGCCCATGTTGCACCGACTAATATTGATGACTTTGGTTTTCGAGCAGTTGTATCGCTGCCCATATACCATGTATGTATACCAATAGATAATGTATCTACAGACAACGTATGTCAATAGATACTAACCCTAACCCTAACTACCCTTTCACCATTATATATGATGGCCCTTTAGCCATCAAGCCAACACCAGACTTAATTTGGCAGAATAAATGAAGGGTCAATATGTTTGAAAGAGTTAAAAATTTATGGGAGCAGTCTGATTTTATACACACTAGTACGTACGAGGGATGTTGAAAAGGTTCAATTCTATTAAAATAACTTTGATCATTAAAAGCAGGAATTATTTAAAGCAGGCACATACAAAGTGAATGTCATGACTCGAGCCCTTCTCGCAATTTATTCTGCTGTACAATCTCCTTTAAGGAGTTATATTTGTGCTTTCATTTAATTTTCTTTCAAAATACGCTATAAACTGCTTCGTACAGCTCCACACATGTCGTTAAATGGACTTCCATGGGTACCCAGGGAAGACTGTGGGAAACTTTACAAAGTAGAAATGTTTCACGGATTGCTCCGTTTAATTAAAACTGTATTTTTTCGCTGCACGGGTTGTTAACCTGTCAACTTTGGTGTTAACGTTACATTCCTCCTGCGCAGCCTACAAGCTAGATTGTATAACAACTTTACACCAGTGAAATCTTGGCTAAAACAAGGCTTGGTGCAATGATATTTAATCATGATTATACCTCGTACATCAAGACATTATTCATGCGGATAGTCCAATATTGCACATGCAGTATAACACCTGATGTTCTATTTTGCATTAGGTTTTAGCAATCAAATATATTAGATGTATTACAAAAATACAGCAGGATATATATATATATATATAGAGAGAGAGATAGATAGATAGATATAATAAAAGGCAGTATCCATCCGTCTGTCCGTCTGTCTCCTCCATAACTCCAAAACCAAGAAACCTAGTGGCCCCAAACTTTGCATGTACACACCTGGACCTCCAACCGATTGCAAGGATGAAAACTGGGTGTTTGGGTGTGTTATAACACCCTTTTTGAAGATGATTAACGAGGTGCTCATAAGAAAACAAGACCGAAAGTCTAACAGCGGCGTAGCCGGGCTTGTAAAATATTATAAACCACAAACACACATAATTAGCTTTTTAAACAGTTGCTAATGTTGTATATAACATTAAACAAATAAATTTGGAGGAATCCAGACATCCGTGATGTAAGTTTTACTTACGGAACTGGGGGAAGATCTACTGGAATCTAGATTATACCCCACAAGGGTTGGGTACATTCTGTTTTGTTGGAAGAGATGTAACGCCGATGCTTTCGATATTTGATGGTCATTGGTTTGTTCGTGTTTCACACTGAATGAAAAACGTAAAGGTAGATAGAGCACGGCCATTGTGATATATGACAGGTTCGACGATATGTTTGGCATGAGGGCATATACATCAAAATGGCGGTGTGTGGAGAGTCAGCCGCTGTACTGCCGTAATGACATCAGACGTAATCACATCACCCTGTCATGTGACTAGATCCTCAGCTCTGATTGGTATACATTTGACGGGACATACATACATACATACAGATGGACAAACACTGTTCTCGACAGAATTGCCCTACGGGCTGTGCCATAAAAATTATTGGGAAGCATGTTCAAATTATATAATTATTCATGTTCCAGTAAAAACCTGATGTGGTGGCGTACCAATATGGCGGCCCGCCATCTTGGTCAGCCCACTGCACCTCGCTGGGTTCTTAAGCCGCCATTTTGTTTTGGCCTACTCAAACGTGCCTTGCCTTGGAAACACGATCGATTTATCATTACGTAATTGAAGCATATCATAAAAATCTGGATTTGGATATGAGGATGGGATGCTGTAAACTAAAAGATTTGCAAATCTGGAGTGAAATCTGACAAAATTTACCATGTCTAGCGATTGATGAACACTATTGAAGTTGCTTTTGCAAGCCATGGCATTACAGTAAACAGAGCTCCCTTTTTGTTTTTCCCGATGTGGTGGCTTACCAATATGGTGGCCCGCCATCTTGGTCAGCCCACTGCACCCACGGACGTATATAATAAACGGACGTATATTTATAATAGCCGGCGAAGCCGGTGTTGTCAATAAACGAGTACGTATTATGTTGAAAACCTGATTATGCCTTGGCTCGAGAATCCGAAGCGCAGTGGAGGCAGCCATCTTGCGGATGTGGAAGTATGCATAACAAATTTAAAACGTTCATTAGGAGTTTCTTTCACCCGTCGTCGTTTGATTCACAATCTTATGCACCTCCAATGTATTAATAAAATAATTTAAGACCAACATCGGCCCGCACGGGCCTGGTTATCTTCAACAAAACACGTCACCAAACACCGGACCCAATGAGAGTCGAGCATTTGCAAAAATATTTCTAAAATGAAATCACTCAATGGAGACCGCCATCGGCCGGATGCGGAAGTTTGCATAAAACAATTGCGAAAAAGTTCAATAGGAGTTTGTTTCACCCGACGTTCTTTGATTCACAATCTAATGAAACCTCTAATTAGTCATTAAAATACGTTAAGACCAACCTCGTTATCTTCAACGAAAATCGTCATCAAACACCAGAACCAATGAGATTCGAGCATTTGAAAAAATATTATTACGCGTTTCGGAGGGTGAAAACGGCGTCAAATATTCTAACATTGACGAAGAATTATTTTTTAGAAATCTCGCGGCCGTATGGGATAGTTTTTCACGGCCAGAAATATGGTATAAGCGGTTTACATATTTAGTTTAGAAATACGGATAGTTTTTCATGGCCGGAAATATCCGAAGTTGAGACGGAATTCACCGAATTAATCACTGCAAGCTAACGTCTTCTGGTGGAGGAAGCTGCCGTGCCCGGAGAGTCAGAGAACCAGCCCTGGCGCCTGACAGCGACTGAAGATAGAAGACGACACACATACGGTACTGTGAAAACGTATGTTAAGCCCAGTTAAAATTTCTTAAAATAGGCCCTAAGCTAGCACATCGTATAGTTACTTCCTTAAGCTTCTTGTGACATTTATTGTATGCACGTATTGCCATTGGGGGAGGACTCTCTGCTCTTCTCTTTTACCAAGTCTTACCAGGTACGGTACCTACTACACCTACCTACTACCAACTACCTAACCTACTGATGCCATAGTGATGGGTAAAATAGTGGCAAGAGGTTTTGGCTTCGCCGGCTCATTGCGGCTTTGCAGTCGGTACTAGTAGCAGGCGAAGCCGGTGTTGTCAATGAACGCGTACGTATTATGTTGAAAAACCAGATTATGCTGGATCCCTTGGCTTGAGAATTTCGAAGCTTTGACGCACCAAATCGCTCAATGGAGGCCGCCATATTGCGGATGCGGAAGTATGCATAACAAATTGAAAAAAGTTCAATAGGAGTTTGTTTCACCCGTCTTTGTTTGATTCACCATCTTATGCACCTCTAATTTGTAATTAAAATACTTTAAGACCAACCTCGGCCCGCACGGGCCTGGTTATCTTCAACGAAAATCGTCACCAAACACCGGAACCAATGAGATTCGAGCATTTGAAAAAATATTTCAAAAACCAAATCACTCAATGGAGGCCGCCATCTTCCGGATGCGGAAGTATGCATTAAAAAATTGCGAAAAAGTTCAATAGGAGTTTGTTTCACCCGTCTTTGTTTGATTCACAATCTAATGCACCTCTAATTTGTAATTAAAATACTTTAAGACCAACCTCGTTATCTTCAACGAAAATCGTCACGAAACACCGGAACCAATGAGATTCGAGCATTTGAAAAAATATTTCAAAAAAGCTTATTACGCGTTTCGGTGGGTGAAAACGGCGTCAAATATTCTAAAATTGACGAAGATTTATTTTTTAGAAATCTCGTGGCCGTAGGGGATAGTTTTTCACGGCTGGAAATATCCGAAGTTGAGACGGAATTCACCGAATTAATCAAGAAGTAAATTTTATCAATTTTAATCTAATCCAGAATGCAAATGGTGTCATTTTAGGTCTGAATTTGCGAAATTTTGTGAGCTGACCAATCAGCGATCAGCTTAGGTCAGCCAATCAGCGCCATCGACACGGTTTGATTAACGACAGTCACACATTGCTGTTGAAACGGCGCTATCGTCTGATCTGTCGGCACTGATCTTACTGCAAGCTAACTTCTGGTGGAGGAAGCCGCAGTGCCCGGAGAGAACCAGTCCTGACAGCGACTGAAGTTAGAAGACTACACACATACTGTGAAAACGTATATTAAGCCCAGTTAAAATTTCTTAAAATAGGCCCTAAGCTAGCACATCGTATAGTTACTTCCTTAAGCTTCTTGTGACATTTATTGTATGTAGGTATTGGGGAGGACTGTCTGCTCTTCTCTTTTACCAAGTCTTACCAGGTACGGTACCTACTACACCTATCTACTACCAACTACCTAACCTACTGATGCCATAGTGATGGGTAAAATAGTGGCAAGAGGCTTTGGCTTCGCCGGCTCATTGCGGCTTTGCAGTCGGGTACTAGTAATATAATAAACGTATGTATATAATAAACGGACGTATATTTATTATATACGTCCGTGACTGCACCTCGCTGGATTCTTAAGCCGCCATCTTGTTTCGGCCTACTCAAACGTGCCTTGCCTTGGAAACACGATTATCATTACATAATTGCAGCATATCATCAAAATCTGGATTCTGATATGAAAATTGGATGCTCTAAACTAAATAATCTCCAAATCTGGAGTGAAATCTGACAAAATTTACCATATCTTGCAATTTTATAATAAGTGTATCTTTGCATTTATTTAAGCGAGGCTGTGATTCTCATTCTTGGGTTAGTTTTTTTTATATTTGACTTAATAATCGTTTTTATCTTAATTCTTACTTCCATGGGAACTGCACGGAGACGCGATTTTTGAATGAAACGTTTTTTTTTTTAGCAAAGAACACTTTTTTAGTAGTTGGGACTGCTGTCAGTCATTTCTGTGTGTCAGTCATTTCATTTTACATTTTAGTAGTTGGGACTGCTGTCAGAAATGACTGTTAGTCATTTCTGAAGTTGGAATTTTTTAGATCACATTGGATTAAAAGTTTGTGGAGCTTATTGCATTGTGGTTTTTAACTGTGTGCAACTGTTAAACCCGAAAGCATCTGAAAATGCAAAGCCCGTCCGCGTCCATTTGTATTCAGACATCATCTTCTTCTTCCGTATGCTCAAAATAACTAAAATCGTTTTAAAAAAATACAAAATGAAAATTGATGATTTTATGCACCCTTGACCTTTGAGCTTTCGATCTAAAAAAACAATCTGCTTTTAGCTTTTGATTGGTGAACAAATTAATTGAAGCAATATGCAAATTAGTAAAATTTCAGGTCAATCGCATGAAAATTGATGATTTTATGTGACGCTGACCTTTGACCTCTTGAAAAAATTAATTCTTTGTCTTCTCCATATTTCCATTACAAAGCTTTGGTGAAACTTTGATGCCAAAACTCAAATGGTAAAAAGGTTCAGTCCTGACACGGACACTGCACACACACACGGACCCACACACACACACGGACCCACACACACACAGCGACACACACACACAGCGACACACACACACACACACACACACACACACACACACACACACACACACACACACACACACACACACACACACACACACACCCGACACACGCGCGCACACACACACACTCTCAAACACACACATACACACACAGATAGATGTATTGTAGCGGTTACCTTATTGGGACATAATCCACGGGCACGGGTCAGTGGGGCTTTTGATGATGTGGGCGTGACGTGCGCGCGGTTGTTAGAGCCACGCCCTCCGAAGAGGGTTTTTGCGGTGTAAAAGCTGTATGAGTTCCGTTCGCGTGATAATTTCTGTTGGAATAAAGGAGCTTTGAACACCTAAGAAATGGCCTCGTCTTCTCGTCATCCGCAACTCCTACATTGGTGACCCCGGGTGACCAGTATCTTATTTTAATAGAGCAAACGTATATGGTTATGTTTATCTGCGACCAAAACGTCTTCTTCTTCTTGAAATTAAATTAACACCCAAAACAGTCCGTGAACTCTTAATTACGCTTAGACTGCTGAGACCCCTCAGACCTTTGACGACCCTTTAAGTTCCCCAATACCCTGAAGACCCCGATATCCCAAAATACTCCTAAAACCCAAAAGACAATGAAGACCCAAAAGCCCCTGAAGACCCCAAAGACCCTGAAGACCCAAAATACCCCAAATACCTAAAATACCCTTGAAGGCCCTGAGGATCCAAAAGACCCTGAAGACCAAAATGGCCTCAGAAACCCAAAAGACCCAAACGACCCTGAAGACCCAAAACACCCTGATGACCACAAATACCCTTAAAGACCCTGAAGACCTCCAAAGACCCAAAATAGCCAGAAGACCCAAAAGATCCTTAAAGACTCAGAGGAACCAAAAGACACTTAAGCCCCAAAAGCCCCCAAAGACACAAATCTCCGAAGACCCAAAACACTCCGAAGACCAAAAACACACCGAACACCCAAAACACCCTGAAGACCCCAAAGACCCAAAAGACCCTTAACTACCCCGAATAACCAAAATACCCTTAAAGACCCAGAGGAACCAAAAGCTCCTGAAGACCCAAAGGCTCCTGAAGCTCCTGAAGACCCAAAAGCTCCTGAAGACCGAAAAGACCCAAAAGACCCTGAAGACCCCAAAGACACAGAAATGTTCAAATATGCCTATCCCTCTAAAACGAGGTGCGGTGAGGCACGCCAAGCATGCCGAGTATTCTCTACAGTTATTGAATATTATGTGGATTTGTTATTGGAAGGGGGAGAGGGATGCGCACTTGGAGTTGGGAGTGTGGGGGGGTTGGGGGGTGAGATGCATACTTTGAGTTGTGAGGGAGAGCCTCAAACCTGTTGGCGGGCAGTTGCAGGCTCGAAGAAGAAACGGGAAGCCACTGACCTGGGTGGGGAGGGAGAGGGAGTTGAGCACTTGAAGAAGAAAACGGGATTGGAGGACAGAGTTGGAGTAGGGAGGGAAGGATAGTATGGCAGAGAAGGGACACAGTTGGGTGAGGGGTTGATGATTTGTGGTGAGGAGAGGATTTAAAGGGTTGGAATGTGCATGGCAGGTGGGGGATTGAAGCCTCTGGCTTGGGGAGGATGGGGTTAAAGACTTGGGGTTTGGGAGGAGGGCTTGAATAACTTGGGTTGCTCACTTGGTGCTAAACAAAGGTTGGGGGGGGGGGGGGGGGTGGATGGGGTTAAAGACTGACTTGAAGAAGAAAGAGGTTATGGACTTGAAGTCACAATTTGCATTACGCATAATTTTTCTTTATTTTTATGTTGAAGGCTCCAATCATGGACTGTATAGTTCTCATTGAGGTTGGGCCTCAAACAAAAGAGAAGAAAAGTATGATGGAAAGTGTATGATGTTTGTTTGTGAGAAAGAAAGATTGAAGCTAGCCCGGTAGCTTTAGTTTGAGTGCGACAGAAAGAAAGACCAGCAACCCTGACACAGAGAGTATAAGATGGTTCCGTGCACCGGCGGAGTTTGGGGGGTGGCGGGGCAATTCCCCCACCTTTGTCGGCGGAGGCATTATATTTTTGGGTTGTCCATCCGTCCGTCCGTCCGTCCGTCCGTCCGGGCTAAACCTTGTTTTTAACAGCAACCATATGTTTGATTGAGACGAAAACTTTCAGGGTAGGAGTGACACCCATGCAGAATGTTTCTATGATAATTGTGACATCATAGGTCACGTGGTTTTGGCAGCCATCTTGGATTAAAAGCAAATAATTTTAAAAAAAATTCTCAGAAACTGCTGAATGTACAAATTTGAAACTTGGAACAATGTCAAGTACTCCCAATGGGGAACAAAAGCATGATAATGATGACTTTCTTTTCTTTCTTTCTGTTTTGTATACTGAATCGAGGCTCGTGAAAGAGCTGACATTTACTTCACAAACAAATCAACCAGACAAACAAAATATATAAAAAGAGGGAGCGGAAGACAAGAGAAGGGGAAGCACACAAACACTTGAGAGCACACAACATTTAAGAGCAGGGAGATGTGTGTGGGAGGGAGAGGGCTTGGGGGGAGGAGGCGTGGGAAGGGGGGGGGGTGGTGGGAGAAGTATAAAACACAAGGACACCAAGGACTTCCAGGACAGAGGTTGGTATTTCAAAAAAGTGGAATTGGGGTGAAATTAGCGGGGGTAGAAAAGATCAAGGTTTTGGATGGGGAAAGATAAGAGATGGTGGTGAACAGCTGTTTTAAAGACCTGGAGGGTGGAGTGGGATTGAAGAGTGAGGGAGTTTGTTCCAGAGGCAGGAGAAAAGAGGAATGAAGGAGTGAAGGTGAGCAGAGAGTCTTGATTTTGGCAGTTTAACCATAAGAGGGTTGCAGGCAGATCTTGTGCGACCTGTAGGAATATTTGCGGGACAGAGCCCAAAGAGAGCTGGGGGGGGCAAGGCCAGAGAGGAGTCGGTAGAAGACGGAAAGACCACCAACCTGCCTGCGGTGATTGAGTGAGAGGCCCTTGGAGTTAGCTTCATCGTGGGAGATTCCAATGATTCTGAATGCTTTGGTTTCAACAGCGTGAAGACGAGCTAGGTGTGAGGCAGGAGCACCAACCCAAAGGGGAGAGCAGTATTCCATTGAGATGCGGATGAAAGCCTTGTATGTGGTGAGGAGCTCAGGTGTGCCAAGGAAGGACTTCGCATGACGGAGGATGCCCAGTCGGCGACTGGCTTTGGAGGCCAGATTTGAAATGTGGTTTTCCCAGGAAAGATCATGGCACATAGTGAGACCCAAAAGCTTGAGTGACAGAACTTCTTGGAGAGGATTATTCAGAAAGTGGATGGGAGGGTTGTCCAGTCGGTCTTTTCGGAGAGACATCATAAGAGTGTGAGATTTGTCAGGATTGAAAGACATGTTCCACTTGTTTGCCCAGTCTGTGATTTTGTCCAGGTCTGCAGAGAGTGAGGAGGCTGCAGACTGCCGATCTGAGGGATGAAGAATGGAGCGACAGAGAGTAGAGTCATCAGCAAAGAGATAGAGAGGATTTTCAAGAGAGTCAGAGAGATCATTGATGAAGACCAGAAAAAGCACAGGGCCCAGAACACTGCCTTGGGGAACTCCAGCCTGAACAGGAAGAGGAGATGAGAGAAACCCATTCAGGGCCACACGTTGACTACGACTAGAGAGGAAGTCCGCCCGCCATGCGTGGAGATTTCCATGGATACCAAAAGAGGAGAGTTTGGTGAGCAGAGTGGGGTGCCAGACCGTATCGAAGGCATGTGATATGTCAAGGGAGACAGCTCTAATTTCCTGTTTGGCATTGAGGACCTCCATCCATTGTTGAGAAAGCAGAAGCAGCATGTCCAGAGTAGAGTGACCAGGTCTGAAACCAAATTGATGATCAGAGATCAAGCCATTGGAGAAGAGGAAGGATTTCATATCTGAAGCAATGATGGATTCCATGACTTTGCTGATAATTGGGAGAAGGCTGATTGGTCTGTAGTTGCTGGGATCTGTTTTTGCACCTTTTTTGTGCAAACCGGTGATGTTGGCAGATTTCCAAGCAGATGGCAGATGACCTTGAGCAAAAGAGAGGTTGAAGAGAACAGAGAGCGGGAGTGAAAGAGTGGAAGAACAGGATTTTAGGACCCGTGGGCTGATGCCGTCAGGTCCAGTTGCAGAATCAGAGTCGAGGGTTGACAGAAACTTTTCCACCTTGTCAGGAGGAAAGGACACAGAGTCCAGGAGCAGCTGGGTACGACTGGGTACGGTGGGTACAGAGAGGGATGGTGAAGTGGTGTACCAGCCAAAAATGTTAATTTTTTTAAAAATCCCTTCTCTGAAACTGCTTCACCGATCGATATTAAACCTGTCATGGCTGGTGAAAATGTGATACTTTAAAACAGCTGAAGGGATTTTAATTAAACTTGTTTATTTTTAGGACAGTGAACGATGGCATCTACCTGTTGTGGGACTATGCGGAGGCATATTGGTGACACAGTCGCATTGTTCTAGTTTTTCATTAGTTTACAATTAAGAAAAAAACATCCCGTATTTTAACGTGAGTAACAATAATGAACGTAAACTGTATTTGTGATTTCACGTACGCTGTAAATACACTAACAAACGGTAATTTTGGAAGTCAGACCTAGCTACGGTACCCATCTATATAATAATAGCGTAAGGACTCGACTTTGTTATCCCTTTTACGCTGCACCCAGTGACCCGATGCCCACGGCACTAATGGATTTATGATCTACGAACCGCGCTCTTTGTTTATCATGTACAGCCATACTCTAAAAATCTGAATTAGCTGACGTTGGGGCCCAAAAGCATCCGATTAACTGCCGATACGACGCCATCTTACGACGCCATCGTATTGGCGTCTGCTGGGCGAAGGCGAAGCAAGCCGTCCGCTGATTGGACAGGCGAAGGCGAAAGCAAGCCGTCCACTGAGTGGACAATCCAGAGCATGCATTTGTGCCGGTGTCGGCGATCGTTGTTCATATATGCACTCTTCATTCTCATCTTTCTTCCTAACTTTTACTCGGACAAGCAAATCCCCTATGCCATCCATAATGGTACACTCTATCCATACACCACATCCTCCCTTCCGTGGATGCTCCACAGGTTTCGGCTAGTTATTAATATTAAGCTCTTGTTCCCCCAAATAGAGAAGTCAAACTACGCCTATGGTTTCGGGCACCACTTCAATGCTCCTAAGTCAGAACGGTAGTACTACCCTGAGCGGTTGCTGTCTACAATCTACTACCGAAAAAAAATTCCACGAGTCCCTGCCATTATGCTGTCAAAGGACATTTCTGTCAAACTCCTTAAATATTCCACACTCTAATGGTAACTAATTTCCTTACAACAGTGCATTGGAGCCGGGTTGTCTGCTAGTATATGAATGAAGTACACGACATTAGATCCCAACATTGTAAGCTAAATAGTCAAATAGAAACTTGAAACTCACTAAACCATTGTATACCCAATATATAAAATATAGTATAACCTTCTAAAGAAATAACTTCTTAAAAAGGGCCAAGTTTCATTCAACTTTTATTATAAAAGATGTCACTAACTGTGAAGTTAACCACAATTTTTTGTAGGATTTAAAATGGGAGCCAAGTACCATTGGAGACAAATACCATTTGTGTTTAACTTTTATTGAAAATTTTTTTTTTTTTTTAGATCACAAACTTCAAATGCAATCAAACTCGAACTTTGAGCAAGCAAAATGAAACTGATTGATGAAAATAAATCAACTTAATAATACAGTATATTGATTGATTTCTATTCTAAAAAATTTAGAATCATCATATCGCGTCATAACGAGAAAAATCTCAGAATCCACTGTTTCAATTGCATATTATCAATCACATTTTATTTGTGTTGACTAATTGTAATAATTGTTAACATGCATCTCCCACAATCCTCCCATAATTGATTTTCAGGTACTGAAGGGGGTCCAATTCGCCGGAACCCTGGTGGCAATGTGGACAGGCCGATGTTGATGAATCTTCCTGAACCTGAGGACGTTCGCCAATGTCTCAGTACCGAACGTTTTGACACACCGCCATTTTACTCTACATCAGATGGCAGCTTCCGAAATGCCCTCGAAGGTATAGATGCAATATATTTTATCCATTAAAAAAAATTGTTTTCGATGTAAACAGATGCTTTCCCGTCTCTAGAGAATTGGGTGTTTTATGCCGACAAAGTCACTGGAGGCCTTGTCTTTTCGGGTTGTCTGTCCGTCAGTCCGTCCATCCGTCCATGATAGGTTTTCGTTACCGCTATAACTTGAGGTATCTTAGCTGTAGGTATCTTAGTCAAACTTGGTGCAAGTATGTATAATGAGGTAAAGATGAACTGATTTGATTTTGGGGTCGAGGTCAAAGGCCGAAGTTCAGAGGTCATGTTGGGTAAAAAAAATCCTTTAACCACGATAACTTGTGAACCAGTGATGGGATCCCAACCAAAGTTGGTACAAGTATGTATCATGATGCAAAGATGAACTGATTTGATTTTGGGGTCAAGAGGTCATAGGTCAAAGTCTGTAATAGGTGTATAACTTGAGAACGGCTGAAGGGATCTAATTCAAACCTGGTACAGGTATGTATAATGATGTAAAGATCAACTGATTAAATTTTGGGGTCAAAGGTCAAATGTCAGACGTCCAGTCAGATAAAACGTCTGTTACCGAGCTAATTTATGAACCAGTCATGGAAATTTTACCAAATTTGGTACTGTATAATTATATATTATGATGCAAAGATAAACTGATTCGATTTTGGGGTCAAGAGGTCAAAGATCAGAAGTCATGTTAAGTTACAATTATTTCGTTACTGTGATAACTTAAGAAAAGCTGAAGGGATCTAAGTCAAACTTGGTATAGGTATGTATGATGATGAAAATATGAGTTGATTAGATTTAGGGGTCAAGAGGTCAAAGGTCAGAGGTCATGTTAAGTAAAAATTCTGTTACTGTTATAACTTGTGAACCGGTGATGGGATTTTGACCAAACTTGGTTTAAGTATATATTATGATGCAAAGATGAACTGATTATATTTTGGCATCAAAAGTGAGGAGTGAGGTGATTTTGGTGAGGTCAGAGGTCATGTCAGGTAAAAATGTGGATCCTTGATAATGGCTGAATGGATTTAAATCAAACTTGGTCCAAGTATGTATAATGATGTAATAATGTGGCGGAGGCATAACGGTCGACGGTGTGACGTCGAAGAGTGTCGTTCTTGTTTTTATTATTCTGAAGTCCTAATCAATTTTTGTTTCATGTCTTTGTATGCTTGTAGGTTATGCAGAGCCTAACGGTCGCTACAATTCCAGTGTGAGGACTCTGCACAATCTGGCACATCTCTACTTCAACGGAACAGCGAGCCAGACGCATATCTCGCCCAATGACCCTCTCTTTGTGCTGTTGCACACTTTCACCGATGCCATATTCGATGAATGGTTACGCATTCACAATCCCAGTGAGTTATACTAATACAATCTTTGTACAGAAGAGTCTTATTATGATGCAAAATAACATTCCATCAAAATGGTTGTTGTAGCGAAACAATGTGGTATTAGCCCTACAACACCATCCCAAACAGCATTCTCCATCCCAACACCCAACAACAACAACAACAACAACAACATGCATTTTAAGGCCATTTTCCCTGCTAAAGCGGGGGTTAGCCTTGCGGTCCCCATGACAATCTTCTCCATTTTGCCCTATTTTCTGCATCTCTCCTTGTTAACCCCATTGCCCGCATTTCTTCTTCCACCATCTTTAGCCAAGTCTTTCTCGGTCTTCCCCATCCTCTACTTCCTTCTACATTCATTTCCATCACTCTTCTCAACCAGTCACTTTCATCCTTCCTCAACACATGACCAACCCATCTCAACCTGTTCCTCTTCACAGCATCAATCACAGGCTCTATTCCCATCATTTTCGCAATTCATCATTTGTCTTCCTCTCTCTCAACGATACTCCGCACATCCACCGAATCATTCGCATTTCCACCCTTTCCAGCCTTCGTTGCTGCTCTACGTTCATTACCCATGTCTCGCTCCCATAAATCATAACACTTCTCACACATGTAGCATACACCTTTCCCTTCAGCTTCAACGACACTCCCTTCCTCATCAGCACGCCACTCAGTTCCCGAAACTTCTTCCGTGCACATCTCACTCTAGCAACCGTTGCCGAGTCTGATCCACCTTCTCCATTCAGCATGTCTCCGATGTAGCAAAATGTTTTCACACCTTCCAGCTTCACGCCGTCTCCAAGATCCAACTCAACATTTCCTCCATCTGCAGCTCCCTCTGTACACACCTTACATTTGAATGTAGCTGCCACACTGGTTAATTACCCTCTCAGACCACTACATTTTTGATGAACCCACTCAGCGCACATTGTACATTGAATGGAGTTCACTCCGACACCCTTCCTACACACAGCACAGGGCCACTTCCCAGTTCTTTCCACCTCACCACATGCTTTACCACTTGCCATCACCTTCGTCTTTCCGATATTCACCTTCAGACCTTTTGTCTCCATACATTCCTTCCACGTGTTCATCTTTTCCTTCAGCCCATTCATACTTTCCGCAATCAACACCAGATCATCTGCATACAACAACTCCCACGGTAAACCCTCCTTTACGTTCTGAGCCAGCACCTCCATCACAGCTACAAATAGTAGTGGACTTAGTACCGACCCCTGATGCACTCCCACCTTCACCTCAAACTCACCACTGTTCCCGTCCTTCGTCCTTACAGCTGTGCGTGCTCTTTTGTACATTGCCATCACTACTCTGATCAACCATTCCTCCACTCCTAACTTCCTCAATGCCCATGTCAATACTTTGCGTGGAACCCGATCAAATGCTTTCTCCAGATCAACAAACCCAAGAAACAACTTCTTCCTCTTCTCCATGTACTTCTCCTGCAACTGCCTCACAATGAAAAGCGCGTCTGTCGTTCCTCTTCCTGGCATAAATCCAAACTGCATTTCGTCGATCTTCACTTTCTTCCTTATCCTCCTCTCCAACACCCTTTCCAATACCTTCATTCCATGCTCCAATAACTTTATCGCTCGGTACGAGCCACACTCCAGAGGGTCACCTTTCCCCTTGTATAGAGGGACGAGGGTACTCAGTTCCCAAGCCACTGGAATGCGGCCTTCTTTCACCACCAGATTACAGATCTCTGTCATTCTCTTCACACCCCAACTTCCTGCTGCCTTCAACATATCTCCCACAACTCCCGTCGGCCCTCCCGCTTTTCTACCCTTCATTGCTTTTATCGCTTCCTCAACTTCCTTCTCAGTTATCTACTCTGCCGGTCCTAAAACTGGCTTACTCTCTATGTTGCCATCCCATTCATTCTCTGTATTCAACAGCATTTCCATATATCTTTTCCATCTTCCTTTAATTCCATCTGGGTCGACAACGATTTGTCCCACTTCATCCTTCAAGCAGCTCACCCCCATCACATCACACCTCTCTTTCGCTATCTGCTTTGCAATCCTGAATGCCGCTCTCTGACCCTCTTCCGAATCCAAGCGTTCTCCGAACATTTTCCTACATGCCTCCTGCGCCTTTGCTACCTCTTTCTTTGCAGCCTTCCTGGCTGCCTTATAACTTTCATGCTCTGCTGTTTCTGCTCCCGTACCCTTCGCCTTCTGCCACTCCTTGAACTTCTTCCTCTTCTCGTCAATCGTCTTTCCAACTTCATCATCCCACCACCATGTTTCCGAGTGCCTCGGTGGTCCTTTTGTCCATCCACATACCTCACCAACGGCTCCCAACAGACTAGCTTTCATTGACATCCAACCACTTTCAAGCTCAACCACATCATCCTCGACCCTACGCAGCCTCTCTTTTAATGCCTCCCTTACTGTCACCTCTTTCAACCTCCACACCTTCATTCTCGGTTGGTACTTCACCCGCCGAGCTCTCCTCGCACCTTTCACCCTTACGTCGCAGACAACCAAGTGGTGCTGTGAAACAGCCTCCTCCCCCGGGATCACCTTTGTGTCCCGGAGGTGCCCCCTATCTCGCCTACGCACCATCAGGTAGTCAACGGTTGTCGTCGACCCACCTGACGTGTATGTAACAAGCTTATTATCCTCTTTCTGGAACTGAGTATTACAAATCAACAAATCAGCTCCATCAGCAAACTCCAAAATCCTT
The DNA here is from genome assembly GCF_964187855.1 of Myxine glutinosa. NCBI lineage: Eukaryota > Metazoa > Chordata > Myxini > Myxiniformes > Myxinidae > Myxine > Myxine glutinosa. Next base: position 167,517,186 of record NC_136261.1, read on the forward strand.
TCACCTTCTCCATTTCTCACACCATATCCGTAACCCCCATGAACTCCGTCCAAACCATCCATACTCCTTCCCACATGTCCATTTAGGTCTCCTCCTACCACAACAACTTCCTCATCTTTCACGTTTTCCATCAGCTTCTCTATCGCACACCAGAACTTGTCCTTCTCTTCATCGCTTCGACCAACCTGCGGAGCATATCCCGAGATGACGTTCACCAAGAGCTTTCCAATCATCATTTTCACCATCATCAACCTATCACTCACTCTAGTCACACTCACCACACTGTCTACAAACTCCTCAGAAAACAGGACACCAACACCATTCACGCCCTCCAGGCACCCTTGCCACACAAACTTGTATTTCTGTCCCTGCCTACCCTTCACCATTCTCACACCACTTCCCTTCCATCTCGTCTCTTGCACACAACATATGTCCACTCTTCTTCTGACCAATACTTCCACCACTTCTCCTGATCTCCCTGTCATTGTCCCCACATTCCATGTCCCAAACCTCAGAAACCGATCTCCACTTCGGGCTGCACCCTGCCCATATGTACTTGTGATTGTCATGGTTCTCTTTTTTGAGGCAATGTTTTTTTTTATGGCCGGATGCCCTTCCTGACGCCAACCCTCTTAGTCGCCTCCTACGACACGCAGGGATACGGCGTACCTATTCTTATCCAGGGTACACACTGGGAAACGTTTAAAACATGGAAATCCTGGGGGGGGGGGGGGGCGGGATCACCGCTGCGGTTTAAACATATTTAAAGAAATATTTCAACAAAACCATGAAAACAATCTGGGAAAAGTCTCTAAGTGAGAACGTGGATTTGAGAAAGCAGGAGCAGAGGTGAAAGAACAAACGAGAATATAGGGGGCGGGGCACAAGTCGAGACGAGGAGGCCGCATGAGACACCAGGCCGCACGAGGCGCGGACAAAGAAACGACTAATTACACACAAATTTGCATCAACTACAAAACCAAAACCAAATAGAAACACACAATAACACATACACAACAAAATACGCAGCGGAAATTTCACAAAGAAACGAACGGGAAAACACTCAAACTTTGATGCCGTGGAGAGATCAAAGCAAGCCCCGTCGCTCGAGGGACCGGAAGCGGAACTCCACTTTTTTGGAGCGGAACTCCACGAAGCGGAACCTCAAAATCAATAAGCTTCTCAATTGTGATGACCTCTACAACTTGGTGAAGTTTCATGACGATCGGTTTAGACTTGTGACCTGTAGGTGAGTGACAATCAGACAGACAGACAGACAGACAGACAGAATAACAAACGCAATCAATTAATATACTTGAAAAATCTTCGATTTTGCAAGTAATATACTAAAAAGAAAAATTACTGTAAATATACTGTAAATATTCTTTGATATCTGGATTTAATGACAGGCAGGCAGACAGAAAAGAAGATATGTATTCACTAAAAAATATTGAAATGTCACCTTAAAACGAAATGAAAAAAGCAATCTGTGAAATCTTCTTTATGAAATGTTAATTAAACTCGAAAGAAATTGTGGCAAAGTGATTTAAGTGAGTTATAATTGCTGACAATACATGCATTTATTCCGCTGAATTGAACAACTGAATATTCATGAAAGAAAAATGTACAAGTCAGGAGACGACGATGGTTCACGAGTGAGCGGTGAAGACGGACTATAACCGAAACAGGCCCGGACTGGGGGGTCGGGGGCCCACGTGGCAGGTGTCGGCCCCCGACATGCGGCGTACATGCCTATTTACAAAGTGCCCCCAATGCGCTGTGTGCGCAGGCCTTTAAGAGCCAGCTGTACGTAATTGTGTGTGGTGCTGGCCTGGAAATGTCAAAACGAAGATTACTGACCTTGAAATGAGATAGAAAATAATGTATAATCAGTTATGAGGTTAGTAAGATACACAAGACCGAAAATTCGGTTCGATTCCGACAACTTTGAAAATTTGACCTTTGTGACCTTCAAAGGTCGAAGATTCTGAAATTTGTTGGAAAACTTGTATTTCATGATGTATGTGATAATATAAGGTCATGTACGACATTTCACCCTATCAGGAAGCGAACAATGTAATAAAACCATCAAAAATCGACTTTTCTAAATTTCGTGACCTTGTGACCTTGACCTTGGGGCGAAAATGAAAAATCGAGCTCCGTGGGGCTAGACACATGCCATTGGCCTAACCAAATATCGAAACCCCTGTCAGATTCCACCAAACCCCTCGGAGAAGATGTAGCTTGAACTCGATTACCCCGTAAAAAGACATCTTTTTCGGGCGTGGCTCCACCCACAATGGGCGCAATACGCCCACTCTGGGCAGAACACAACTAGATCATGATATCAACCTCCCACCCAAGCTTCATCAAGATCGGATGATATCATCGGGTAGTTATGCTGCGGACAGACAGACAGACAGACACACACCCATGACGAATATAGTGGTCACTCTGTTTTATAACTCGTGAACCAATATTGTGTTATTTGTTCTATAAGATAAGCACCTTCTTCTAATGGCCTTGAAATGCTAAAATTGAAAGCATCTGAGGCAATTAAGCCTTATTTTCATGCTGTTTGTTCGTTGTTTAAATGCTAATCCGAGCTAATTCAGCATCAAATTTCCCTTTGCTTTGCCTACATGTTCAGAATTGCAAGGGACACAGAACACAGGATGAGATCCTGAAGTTCAACATGATATCCAAAACGTATAGGGGGAGGGGGGCACACGAGAAACTGGTGAAATGAACATGTTTGTGGGCAATTGATGACCTGGAAATGAGCAGAAATGAAAAGGAGACATATTTTCCGCCATTTTATAGGGCCCTTTTGCTGTCTCATATGATGAACTATAATATTGGAGGTGTTCATTCAAACATCGCTGATCTCTCCATCCAGGTTACTTCTGCAACTCTGGACATTGTGGTCTGAATTTACGAACGGCATTTAGCGAGTGTCTTGCTAACACACGCCTAACCCTAAAATGGTGACAAAACATATTTGTACACGCACAGCTAACCGCCCGTCAAGATGGCAATTTACGAAGGAAACTAAACAGCTGATTTGTTGTGCGAGCCTAAACATCCTATTAGTCTGTGAAACACTGCAAATATCTCCAACATCCTAATGAAATGGTGCACTTTCATAGAATCGCTGCACCACGGACAATTGTTGGAGGGAATTCATTGCATTGCTCCTTATCGTCGGTTGATACAGGTGATCTTGCACTAGATTTAGTAACAAACAAAATGATTATGGTACTTTGAGAGTCTGTATCGCTGGAAAATATTGATATTGTCATACTTCTCAAAGAGTATTGCATACAGTCACGTGAAAAAGTAAGTACACCCCATGTAAAGTTTTGACTTTTTCAACATATTTCAACATACAGCTATTTGATCTTCATTTCAACAATATTGACAGATAAAGGTGATATAATATAACAAATATCATGAAACATTTACATTTTGTAGTCCATTGTATAATTTAAATAAACATAAATGCAAATTTTGCATGTGGAAAAAGGAAGTACACCCCGACATTTATCACTACTTCAAATACCTAAAATTAGAATCAGGTGCACCAGCTCAGGTGCAAATGATTAGAACATCGTTAGAGAGGATCTTGGAGGAACCTGTCTTATTTAAACCTCAGACATTTAGTTTGGATGCTCTTTGTTGTTGAAATGTGCGGCGTCACCATGCCTAGATCAAAAGAGCTCTCTGAGGCCTCCAGAAAGAAGGTTTTCGATGCCTACCAGTCTGGGAAGGGATTTAAAAAGATCTCCAAACAATTTGAAATCAATTATTCGACTGTCCGGAAGATCATCTACAAGTGGATAAGATTCCGAACAACTGCCAACTTGTTCAGGCCAGGCCGCCCCAGCAAGTTCAGCCCGAGAGCAGACCACAAGATGCTGAAAGAAGTCTCTAAGAACCCCAGAATGTCATCACGGGACCTACAGGTAGCTCTTGCCACTGTTGATGTCAAAGTGCACGAGTCTACCATGAGAAAGAGGCTGCACAAATTTGATCTACATGGGAGGTGTGCCAGGAGGAAACCTTTGCTGTCCAGAAAGAACATCAGGACAAGACTAAAGTTTGCCAATGAACACCTCGGCAAAGACCAGCACTTCTGGAACAATGTGCTCTGGACAGATGAGTCAAAGGTAGAGCTATTTGGCCACAGTACCAGAAGACATGTTTGGCGAAAACCAAAGACAGCATTTGACCACAAGAACCTGATACCAACTGTAAAGCATGGTGGTGGAAATATTATGGTTTGGGGCAGCTTTGCTGCATCAGGGCCTGGGCAGCTCACCATCATAGAATCCACTATAAATTCTTCATTGTACCAGAGGGTGCTTGAGGATAATGTGAGGCCATCTGTCGGAGAGTTGAAGCTCAACCGAAGGTGGACCTTCCAACATGACAATGACCCTAAACATACCAGTAAATCCACCAAGGAATGGTTGAAAAGAATGAAATGGAGGGTTCTGGAATGGCCAAGTCAAAGCCCGGATCTGAATCCCATCGAGATGATGTGGGGGGATTTGAAACGAGCTGTGTCGTACTGCAAGAAACCCCTCAAACTTCGCACAGCTGAAAGAATTCTGCGTGGAGGAGTGGGCAAAAATTTCTCCCAGTCGATGTCAGAGACTGGTAGACAGTTATAAGAAACGCTTACTTGAGGTTGTCTCTGCCAAAGGGGGCAATACCACCTATGAGAGCCAAGGGTGTACTTACTTTTTCCACATGCGAAATTTGCATTTATGTTTATTTAAATTATACAATGGACTACAAAATGTAAATGTTTCAAGATATTTGTTATATTATATCACCTTTATCTATCAATATTGTTGAAATGAAGATCAAATAGCTGAATGTTGAAATATGTTGAAAAAGTCAAAACTTTACATGGGGTGTACTTACTTTTTCATGTGACTGTATATCCTCAAGGATTCTTAATGCACGTTGGAGACCAGACCTGCCCTATTCCTATCCTCTCCTGCCTCCTCTTGAGTTAATTTAGCAATCCTAACGTCTCATGTAAACTACCAATTATTCACCAGCTCAAGTAAACTACCAATTATTCACCATCTCATGTAAACTACCAATTACAGTATAAGCCTTGCAATGCTTGATTCAAGGCCTTAAAGGCATTCTTAACATGCCCTCGCCAACGTGGAAAGGTTTCTGTGTTATATTAGCGGTTGTGATTAGGTTTTGATGGCACATTAGATAATCACTCTTCTGCAATTGGCGATTAACTTTTAATGGGTGATCATCGCATGATTAGCAATTCTACACGCAGCTAACTCTTAAACGCCTTACGAAAATTTGGCCCTTTATGTTTAATCAGCCCCCTCTTCAATTTTGACATGCCCTTTACTCATTCTGGTGGTGAAGTTTCTGTCTGTGTCAATAATTCCATTCCTCACTGTTGTTTATTTAGTAATATTAAGTTTATTTAGTAATTTAATTCATCACCAATGTTTATTTACTAATTGACACTGCTAGCCCCTCATAATCCCCTGGAATAACTGACTGAATTGCTACAACCACCTAATATTTGTGTGTGGTATAATCTCACACCAGTGATGATGACACAATATGTACATACCTTCGGTAGCAGAGGTAATTAACTGAAACAAACACACAAGCATCGTAACTTTATGTTCCCAAAAAATGAAAATCCTGCTATATTGCTTTGTCTCTAATTTGCAAAACGTCTTGACTGCTCCTCATATAAGGGGCCATTGAGAGTTATGCCTTCAATGAGATAAAAATTGTTTCTGTGATTATTTATTATTTACTATCATTAAAATGCCTTAATCTAATTTAGCAAGTGTAGATGCTTATTTCCTGCCTTTGGGGTAATTGTAAAAAGAGAGTACAGAAAGAGTTCCTGCATGTAGTAGCATGCAGCCAATAACCACGCAACCATGTGGGAGGAGTTTCAGAACTGCTCTCGTGACACCTTTTTTATGATCCCAGTCCCTGCCGTTGGAAAGCATCCCCATAGCATGATGCTGCCACCACCATTGGTTCTTGGTTGGGATGGTTTTCGATGGGTGATGAGCTGTGCTTGTTTTTCTGCCAGACGTAGTGCTTCGCATTCATGCCAAAGGGTTCAATATCTGTCTAATGAGACCACAGAATCATTTGCCTCATGCTCTGTGTCTTTCAAGTGCCTTTTTGCGATCTCCAGGAGTGCTGTCATTTGCCCTTTTCTCAGGAGTAGCTTACATTTAGTCACTCTCCCATAAAGCCTAGAAAGGGAGGGGTTTCAGAACTGCTCTCGTGACACCTTTTTGTATGCAGTGTCGAGGCTCATGGAGGAGTGGGAGGCAAGACTTTGAACTACATTCCTGCAACAATATATTCTCAACACACAAGGGAAACAGGATGAGCACACAAGTGAAACTATTTCGACTTGGTCAAGTTTAGAAACAGTCGTTTCTGAAGTTTGTTTCAATTCCTACTCAGTCCAATATGATGTTTATCAGGGAAAACATGAAATAACAATTTTTTTTATGGTGACATCTATTTGCGGATGATTTCAAAGCACACACTGCTATTTAAAAGTTAATTTCTTTATTCAAATTTTATCTTGATTTTGTAAGTAAAATAATGTTTGTAAACTTTACATACATTTTTTTCACATTTTCTTTTTATTTAAAAAAAAATCACTTAAGGCATGACATATACTAACTCTAAACACAATTCCCTTTGTAATGAAGTTACTGCACATCTGAAAGTTGCAGTCCAACGTTTTGGTGTGATTCATGAGTGGGGAAATGCCCCAAGAGTGATTTCACGTTAATTTATGTGGCCCTCTCGAACAGGATGCTTCAACAATGTCCACATGATCCCAGGTGATGCTGAACTATCAGAATGCTTTGTATCAAGAAAAGCTTGAAAAAAACCCTTTTTCTCATGTCCGTAATGCTTCACGTGAGGGAGCAGGCTCATAATCCTTGGTGAAAATCATGCTCTTGTGTCTTCATAACCTATCTTCTCTCTCTCTCTCTCTCTCCCTCTCCCTCTCCCTCTCCCTCTCCCTCCCTCCCTCCCTCTCTCCCTCTCCCCCTCCCTCTCTCCCTCCCTCTCTCCCTCCCTCTCTCCCTCCCTCCCTCCCTCTCTCCCTCCCTCTCTCCCTCCCTCTCTCCCTCCCTCTCCCTCCCTCTCCCCCTCCCTCTCTCCCTCTCCCTCTCTCCCTCCCTCTCCCTCCCTCTCCCCCTCCCTCTCCCCCTCCCTCTCCCCTCCCTCTCCCTCCCTCCCTCTCCCTCCTCCTCCCTCCCTCCCTCTCCCCTCCCTCCCCCCTCCCTCCCTCTCCCCTCCTCCCCCTCCCTCTCCCCTCCCTCTCCCTCCCTCTCCCCCTCCCCCTCCCCCTCCCTCTCCCCTCCCCCTCCCTCTCCCCCTCCTCTCCCCCTCCCCCTCCATCTCCCCCTCCCCCTCCCCCTCCCTCTCCCCCTCCCTCTCCCCCTGCCCCTCCCCCCTCCCTCTCCCCCCTGCCCTCCCCCTCCCTCTCCCCTCCCTCTCCCCCTCCCTCTCCCCCTCCCTCTCCCCCTCCCCCTCCCTCTCCCTCTTCCCCTCCCTCTCCCTCTCCCCTCCTCTCTCTCTCCCTCTCCCTCTCCCTCTCCCTCCCTCCCTCTCTCCTCTCCCCCTCCCTCTCTCCCTCCCCCTCCCTCTCCCCCTCCCTCTCCCCCTCCCCCTCCCTCTCCCCCTCCCCCTCCCCCTCCCCCTCCCTCTCCCCCTCCCCCTCCCTCTCCCTCTCCCCCTCCCCCTCCCTCTCCCTCTCCCCCTCCCCCTCCCTCTCCCCCTCCCCCTCCCTCTCCCTCTCCCCCTCCCCTCCCTCCCTCTCCTCTCCCCCTCCCCCTCCCTCTCCTCTCCCCTCCCCCTCCTCTCCCCCTCCCCCTCCCTCTCCCCCTCCCCCTCCCCCTCCCTCTCCCCCCCTCCCCCTCCCTCTCCCCCCCTCCCCCTCCCTCTCTCTCCCCCCCTCCCTCTCTTCCCCCCCTCCCTCTCTCTCCCCCCCTCCCTCTCTCTCTCCCCCTCCCTCTCCCCCTCCCTCTCCCCCTCCCTCTCCCCCCTCCCCCCTCCTCTCCCCCCCTCCCCCTCCTCTCCCCCCTCCCTCCCTCTCCCCCCTCCCCCTCCCTCTCCCTCCTCCCTCTCCCTCCCTCTCTGGGCTATCTGGACATGCCAAACAAAGAGTTCTTTAAGTTAGAGTCTTCCCCCAAAAGGTCACAACAAATTCATACTTTACTCACTCCCAATGGGTCGCTGGTGACCTCCCAGCAGGCAATCAGGTGTACTCTGAAAGGGTTCTATTCTAACTTGTATTCTCCTCAGAACGTGGACAATGAGGTGATACGAGAGTTAACTGCTGGGCTTCCGAGTGTCGAGGAGGATGAGCGATGCATGCTCGATTCCCCAATTTCGACTGATGAACTTGAAGCAGCTGTGTGGAGCCTGAAAGATGGGAAACCTTCTGGAATAGATGGCCTGCCCACAGAATTCTACAAGACCTTCTGGGCCCTTGTGGGACCTGACTTACTCGATGTACTCGATGAAAGCATACGTGTCGGAGAACTTCCAATGTCTTGTAGACGAGCAGTCGTTTGTTTGCTACCAAAAGCTGGGAATCTTCAACTGGTTGATAACTGGTGACCTGTCTCCTTATTGTGTGTTGATTACAAGATTTTCTCTAAAGTACTTGCTAATCGTATGAAGACTGTGATCAGTTCAGTTATACACCCGGACCAGACCTACTGTGTGCCTGGAAAATCTATTTATGATAATATTTTTTTGGTAAGAGATATTATTTCATGCAATAATTTCCTGCGTGACGATTTTGGATTGCTGTTTCTTGATCAAACTAAGGCCTTCGATCGTGTTGACCACAAGTACCTTTTTTCTGTCCTGAAAGGAATGGGGTTTGGTGAAACTTTCACCTCTTATGTGAAACTCCTGTATACTAATACTCAATGTATGATGAAGATCAACAATAGGTTATGCTCTCCCTTTCCTTTCCAATGGGGTATTCGCCAAGGTTGCCCCCTCTCTGGGCTTTTATATATAGTCGCCTTGAACCACTCCTTCGGTTTATTAGACAGCAATACCTCAGGGAATGAGAAGTATAGAAGGAGCAGAATTTGTGCAGACGGCTTATGCTGATGATGTCCTGTGTTTTGATTAGAAGCTCCAATGATGTCTCTGCTTTACAACGTTGTATGCGAGATTTCTCTGCAGCCTCTTCCGGTGGGATCCGGTGGGAATAAAAGTACAGCATTATGGTGTGGCAAAGGCAATCTCTCTTGTGTATCACCACCCTCACTCCCACACAACCTGGTCTGGAGAACGGACGGGGTTAAATATCTTGGAGTGCATATCGGTAATCGTGAAACAGAAATGAACTAGAACGGGCACTCGGTAGAGCGCATACCTTCGCCGCAGCTACTGTTCTGTACTTGGCATGGGAGTGTAGGGAACAGAACAACAAAAATACGATTTTGACCTTTTCGTGACCTTGACCTTGACCTTTGACCCGATTGCTCCCAAAATCTAATCAAATGTGTCCCGTATAATAACCAATCATCCCACCAAATTTCATGCAATTCGGTTGAATACTTTTTGAGTTATGCGAATAACATACACACACACACACAGACATACAAATAAATACACAGCGATCAAAACATAACCTTCCGCTTTTGCGAAGGTAAAAATTGGGAAGGAGTGTTGGAACAAATTATGCACAGATTGAAAGCATGGGAAGGACTGCTGAGGTCCATCTCCTATCGAGGCCGTACCCTTGTCATAAACAATCTGGTTGCAACAAAATTATGGCACAGAATTATTGCTTTACAGCCACCAAACCAACTAATTATGGCTACTCAGCGAATGCTAGTAAACTTATTTTGGAGTGGCTACCATTGGCTGAGGCCTGAGATATTGTACTACCCCCGGAAGGAAGGTGGCCAGGGCATTGTTGATATCTCTGGTCGGGTTGTGGCCTTTCGGCTGCAGTCTCTGCAGAGACTACTGTTCGCTGAACAGCTGCCCTGGCGGCCCTTTGCATTTTTTCTGTTACAACAGGCTGGTAGACTGAGATATGATCGGCAGCTTCTTTTGATAGACCTCGAGCATATAAATTTTGCCTCTCTTCCGAGATTCTATCAGAGTTTATTGGACACTTGGAAAAGGTTTGACGTCCACCGCTTCCTTGAGGGCTATAATTGTCGAATGTTCCTTCAAGAACCCCTTTTCTTCAATAACTTTTTTCCTGGTATCCCTCATAGCCATGCCCTGATTAAAAAATTTATCCAAGGAGGGATTAACAAAGTATGTGATCTGAGAGATTCATCTGGAGTTAAGTGGAAACCTGCTGGTTTGGTGGCAACCTCAGTTGGATCTCGGTCTGTCCGACTTGTAGACCAAGTTGTACGTATAGTCATTAGAAAATTTAGACAGCTAAACATCGGCTGGGAAGGTGTTGGTAACATTGAGGACTTTCGGTTAGGTTTCCCTGAAATCAAAGTGCTCTTTTCGTCTTCTCTTCAGCCAGAGATTGAACATACCCCCCCTTTTCATCTTGTAACTAAGATTGGAATCCGTGATCTCTCTCGACAAAATAAGAATGTACCCCTCTCTGGGAGAACACGAGTAGCTTTGTGGTCAGAGCGGTTAGGGTCGGGGTCTCCGTCTACCCCCCTTTGGCCTCACATGTACACCTTACCAATACATGGTGTGTTAGCGGACATACAATGGAGGTTAGCACACTGGGCGCTTCCCTCCAATATTTTTGTTCACCGTATTAACAGCTCACTGCCGGAAACTTGTCCTTTCTGTGATCAGAAGGAGGATTTGTTTCATGCTTATGTACAGTGTCGTAGACTGACATCGCTTTTCTTGTTCCTTGAATATCTTTTTCACCAACTGTCCTTCCCTTTCAATATGCATATGTTTATATTTGGTGTGTCTTTCAGGCCCACATGTAGAGATGTGGGTGTGCTTCTCAATTTTTTGGTTGCTGTTGCAAAATATGCGATAGATAAATCTCGGAAAATTAAAATAGATAACGGCTATGGCTCTGATGCTATTTCTATTTTTAAAGGGTTTGTCTCAACACGACTCTCTTTCTCTCTCTCTCTCTCTCTCTCTCTCTGAAGCGTTCTCTATCTCTATCTCTATCTCGATCTCTATCTCTATCTCTATCTCTCTCTATCTCTCTCTATCTCTCTCTATCTCTCTCTATCTCTCTCTCTCTTTCTCTCTCTCTCTCTCATTAATCTCTCTCTCTCTCTCATTAATCTCTCTCTCTCTCATTAATCTCTCTCTCTCATTAATCTCTCTCTCTCTCATTAATCTCTCTCTCTCTCATTAATCTCTCTCTCTCTCATTAATCTCTCTCTCTCTCTCTCTCTCTCATTAATCTCTCTCTCTCTCTCTCATTAATCTCTCTCTCTCTCATTAATCTCTCTCTCTCTCATTAATCTCTCTCTCTCTCATTAATCTCTCTCTCTCTCATTAATCTCGCTCTCTCTCATTAATCTCTCTCTCTCTCATTAATCTCTCTCTCTCTCATTAATCTCTCTCTCTCTCATTAATCTCTCTCTCTCATTAATCTCTCTCTCTCTCTCATTAATCTCTCTCTTTCATTAATCTCTCTCTCTCTCTCATTAATCTCTCTCTCTCTCTCTCATTAATCTCTCTCTCTCTCTCATTAATCTCTCTCATTAATCTCTCTCTCTCATTAATCTCTCTCTCTCATTAATCTCTCTCTCTCATTAATCTCTCTCTCTCATTAATCTCTCTCTCTCTCATTAATCTCTCTCTCTCTCATTAATCTCTCTCTCTCTCATTAATCTCTCTCTCTCTCATTAATCTCTCTCTCTCTCATTAATCTCTCTCTCTCATTAATCTCTCTCTCTCATTAATCTCTCTCTCATTAATCTATCTCTCTCTCATTAATCTCTCTCTCTCTCTCATTAATCTCTCTCTCTCTCATTAATCTCTCTCTCTCTCATTAATCTCTCTCTCTCTCTCATTAATCTCTCTCTCTCTCATTAATCTCTCTCTCTCTCATTAATCTCTCTCTCTCTCATTAATCTCTCTCTCTCTCTCTCTCATTAATCTCTCTCTCTCATTAATCTCTCTCTCTCATTAATCTCTCTCTCTCTCATTAATCTCTCTCTCTCTCTCATTAATCTCTCTCTCTCTCATTAATCTCTCTCTCTCTCTCTCATTAATCTCTCTCTCTCATTAATCTCTCTCTCTCTCTCATTAATCTCTCTCTCTCTCTCTCTCTCTCTCTCATTAATCTCTCTCTCTCTCTCTCTCATTAATCTCTCTCTCTCTCTTTTTTAGCCACGTCGCAGACGCTGGTCATAGAGTGCCCTCTGCTGTTGTTGTTGTTGTTCTTCTTGTTCTTGTTCTTGCAGAGAAGACAAAACCTCAAAGCTCCACCCATTCTGGGAGAGCCTTCATAGAAACAAATATCCACCATTTTATTAACTCGCATAGCTTTGAGGCCTGTTTTGTAGGCCCGTGGTGTCTTCCTCTCTCACAGTTTTATTTCAAATCAAATTCGATATATCATTTCATTTTTCACAGTCGCTAACATAGTTTTAGACTCGGTTGAAAAAAAACGGGAATAAAATCCGATGAAAGTTGCCCTTTATAGAACGAAATGAATTCTCAAAGGCCTGTAACTTCAAGTCCATTGAGATTTTTTTTTTTTAAAGCGCAGCATGCTCAGTCATACACCGCCCGAAATAAGAGACGGGAAAATGCCGAGATATATATATTTTGTTTAAATCGTGGCATGGTCAGTCATACACCGCCTGAAATAACAGACGGGAAAATGCCGAGATATATTAAAAATTCGTCCATTTGATGACAATCGTCACGATGAAATATTTAATTTATACGTCGTCACAATAATGTGGAGAGAGGAGCATAGCTTCGTTCACGTGTCGCCACACACGGGAAATTGCCGAGATATATATTTTTTAAATCGCGGCATGGTCAGTCATACACCGCCTGAAATAACAGACGGGAAAATGCCGAGATATATTAAAAATTCGTCGCCACACACGGGAAATTGCCGAGATATATTTTCACTTTGCACAAAAATAACATCAAGTAATCGAAACAATAGGAATGTCCTGTGCCTATAACATCGACGTTATAGGCACAGCTGCATCTAGGCATTGTGTAACATCGACGCGGCTTTTGTTTTAATTAAAACTTTTTGTACTTGTTTTTAATCTAAGCCCTACCTGCAAAATAGAACAAAAATGGGGTTATTGAAAATTGCTCTTCATGCAGCAGGATCCTGGGCACAAGGTCCCTCCAGTCAGTTATAGTTGTAATATATTTTAAAATTACTTGTGCAACAAACTTCTACGAATCTAGCAAGTTTGCAGGAGGAAAGGCAGGATCATTTCTCTTTATAAGTCGGTTTTTTTTTTTCGGCAGGCAAATTGAGTGACAAGAAAACTATTTTGCTTCATTCAAAAAATGTTAAATTGCATTATTGGAGGTTATACTGTAATATTCGTTGCAAACATAACTCGCAGTTTACTTTTACCATTTCTTAAGATGACACCGACAAAACCGTTTCATCCACATGGAAATATATAAACATGACAATTCTCCTGTCATTTACAATACAACAGATTGTCATCTCGTTATTGGTTCACGAGTTATCAAGTGACCACTATATTCGTCATGTGTGTGCATCTGTCTGTGTGTGTGTCTGTGTGTCTGTCTGCAGCATAACTACCCGATGATATCATCCGATCTTGATGAAACTTGGGTGGGACGTTGATATCATGATCTAGTTGTGTCCTGCCGAGAGTGGGCGTATTGCGCCCATTGTGGGCGGAGCCACGCCCGAAAAAGATGTCTTTTTCGGGGGTAATCGAGTTCAAGCGACATCTTCTCCGAGGGGTTTGGTGGCATCTGACAGGGGTTTCGATATTTGGTTCGGCCAATGTCATGTGTCTCGCCCCACGGAGCTCGATTTTTCATTTTTCATTTCATTTTTTCATTTTTTTTTTTTTTCATTTCATTTTTCACCAAATTTTCGGTATTGTGTAGCTAACTAACCTCATAACTGATTATACATTATTTTCTATCTCATTTCAAGGTCAGTAACCTTCGTTTTGACATTTCCGGGCCTGGCCTGTCCGGGCCTGTTTCGGTTATAGTCCGTCCTTTGTCATTGAATACCGCTCGCTCATGAACCATCGTCGTCTCCTGACTTGTTTTTCTCTATAATCAAAAACCCAGAAAAAATGATAAATTCCACCATGTGTTATCCTTTAAATAAATAAATAAATAATGAATGAATGGTAGAATACGCTCATCATAACATACTATATTCTCTTTTCGACCACCCCTTACCCCCCTCCCTCAACCCTTTGTACCCCACCACATCCCATTCACCACTCTTTCTCCTGTATCCACCCATGTTACTCCCAACCATCCATGAAAAGTGCAAAATAACAGCATGAATGATACAATATCACAAAACAGTGTAAACATCAATCTGTCATTATTACAGTGAATGCATAATGGTGTCTTGTGTTGCAGACACATCTGAGTTTCCTGTAGAAGATGCACCAATTGGCCACAACCGAGCATACTACATGGTTCCATTCTGGCCTCCAGTTCGTAATGTGGATATGTTTATGACAGCACCAGAAAACCTGGGCTATGTATATGAGGTCACCTGGCCAGGTGGGTGCATAACATGTCCTGAATATTGTTATTATTATCAATATCTCTTTTTTTTTCGTTCTTTCCTTTTTGTTTATACGAGCAGAGTACCCACCCTCTGGGTGGGTCGACTTTGTGCATTACTTGCTGAAAAAAGTATCGTCTGTTTTGCAAGAAGACTAGGTCTAGGATGTTTGCATGGTCTGAGCCTAAAATGTTGCAGATGGTTTAAAGGTCTAAAGGATACTTTGCAATAGTAGTTAGTGTATAAGGGGTTGAAAGGGTCTCATCTCTCAAGCATGTAAAAAGGGTCTAAAAAGATCTAAGTGGTCTAAAGCTCTCAATAGTCAAAGGTCCATGCTGTCTAACATGTCTGAAAGGTGTAAGGGGTCTAAATGGTGTTAGGGTCGAAGGGGTCTAAAAGGGAGTCGAGGGACTTAAGGGGTGTAAAGGTCTTAAGGGGTGTAAAAGTCTTAAGGGTCTGTGTCGTCTGAAGGTTATTGGGGGTATAAACGGTATGAAAGGGTGAAGGGGTCTAAAGTGTCAAAAGGATCTTAAAGATGGATAGGATCTATAGGGGTCTTAATGGTCTGTAGGGGTCTTAAAGATATTAAGGGTTATTAAAGGTGGTAGTGGTCTTGAGGTGCCTTAGGGGGTTTTAAGGTTATTGGAGGTCTTAAGGGTCTTCGAGATATTAAGAGTCTTAGAGGTCTTAACAGTCTTAGGGGTCATTATGGGTTTTAGGTGTCTGAAGTTTTTTGGGGTCTTAAGGATCTTAGGGGTCTCAGGAGTCTTAGGGGGTCTATGGGAGTCTTATTGGGGTTATTGGGGTCTTAAGGGTTCTTAAGGTTTTAACGTCCTCAAATTGGGGTCTTTCTACATTCTACTATTGGGGTCTTTCTACATTCCCTAAACTATCCAGAACTCCACCCCTCCTCCAGTGTCCTCAAATGTATTTTTGACTCGAAGGTCTCAAACTCATTTTGCAAAAAATGTTCGTTTCCCATGAATCGTACACTTTTCAAAATCCAATCTCACCCCTCCCCTCCAAATCCTCCCCATCACCCATCCCTTTCAAATCTCCCCCCTTGCCCCTTCCCTCCCCTCCCTCCTAAACTCCCCCACACCCCTCCCCTCCGAGACTCTCCCTCGCTCCTCCCCTCCTAGACTCCCCTCTCACCCCTCCTCCTCAAAGCATCCTCCCTGCTTCTTCCCCCTTCCAACTTTCACCTTCATTTCCCCAAACCTTCTGCCTCGCTCTTCCCCCTCCTCAAATAACACCTCACTGTGCCTCACCCAATCTCCATCAAACCTTTTGTCCGCCCCATTCTTCCCTTTCTCCAAGCTATTCTGAAATCTCTGAAATCTCTGACACACCTTCAACAGCTCTCCCTACCTCTTCCTCCTCTTCCACATCTTACCCTACCCCTCCCCCCCCCTGTTCTGGACCCTATGCTCCCCCTTCCTCTTCATAAACGGTATGGACCTCAAACATCCGGGGCCTTCGCTCAAACTTGACTGACCTCTCCATACAGGTTGCTTCTGATAAACCAGATGTGATCTGCTTAACAGAAACTTTCCTCCTTCATGATGTCTCTGATGCCTTGGTATCTCTCCCAGGTTACTCCCTCCTCCGGTATGATAGACCTGAGCCTCGTCCTGGAGGTGGGGTTGCTATCTTTATAAAAAACTCTCTTCCTCACTCGCCGTCCACTGCCCTCTCTCCACTTCACCCCCAGGAATACCTTTGGCTACGGCTTCCCCTTCGCTCCCACCTTTTGTTCATATGTGTGTTGTACCGTCCACCAAACAGCGATGACTCCATCTACATCTCACTGTCTGATAATATGGACCTACTTCTATCTACCCATCCCAACTCTCTCTTCCTCATATGTGGTGATTTCAATTGTTACCATGCCAGTTGGCTGGGTGTGGGTACCTCTCTCACCAGCCATGGCTCTTCAGCAAAGGACTTCTGCGACTCACTGGGACTGACACAATCTGTCAATTTCCCGACCCGGATCTCAGTCAACGGAGCATCTTCTCTTCTGGATTTGGTTATGACAAACTTCCCTGAAAATGTCTGCTGCTCTTCTTCTGCTCCAATCGGCTCATCTGATCATGTGCTTGTCAAAGTGGACATCTCTCTGACCATTCTCAGAGAGCCTCCTCAGCGTCGACGAGTCTGGCATTTCACTCAGGCCAACTGGCACGGTCTTCAAGCAGCCATCAATCATCTGGACTGGTCTCCCATCTCTACCGCCTCTGACATCAACTCATCCTGGGAATTCTTTCAAAGTAAATTGCTCTCTCTCATGCACAGATTTATCCCATCTCGTCTTCAGTTGTCATACCCTTCCTCCCGTCCATGGTACACAGAATCTTGTGGTGAGGCTGTTGCCTTGAAACAACTTGCTTTTGTCTCCTGGAAAGCAAATCCAACGGAAGGAAATCTCATTTCCTTTCACAAAGCCCGAAACAAGTGTGTGTCCACCCTCAGGAGAGCCAGGAAACAATATCTCACCGTTCTCAAGACCGAACTCTCTTATCTGTCTCCCTCTTCCAAATCCTGGTGGCGTCTGGTCAAATCTGTTTCTGGTGTTTGTTCCCCCTCCATCCCCTCCCTCACCTCAAACGGCTTAACGGCTGACTCCGCACGTGAAAAAGCTGAATGCCTCAACTCTGTGTTTGCCTCTAAATCTTGTGTCCCAAACCCATCCCTCTCTGTACCCACCGTACCCAGTCGTACCCAGCTGCTCCTGCACTCTGTGTCCTTTCCTCCTGACAAGGTGGAAAAGTTTCTGTCAACCCTCGACTCTGATTCTGCAACTGGTCCTGACGGCATCAGCCCACGGGTCCTAAAATCATGTTCTTCTGCTCTTTCACTCCCTCTTTCTGTTCTCTTCACCCTCTCTTTTGCTCAAGGTCATCTGCCATCTGCTTGGAAATCAGCCAACATCACCGCTTTGCACAAAAAAGGTGCAAAAACCGATCCCAGCAACTACAGACCAATCAGCCTTCTCCCAATTATCAGCAAAGTCATGGAATCCATCATTGCTTCAGATATTAAATATTTCCTCTTCTCCAATGGCTTGATCTCTGATCATCAATTTGGTTTCAGACCTGGTCACTCTACTCTGGACATGCTGCTTCTGCTTTCTCAACAATGGATGGAGGTCCTCAACGCCAAACAGGAAATTAGAGCTGTCTCCCTTGACATTTCACGTGCCTTCGATATGGTCTGGCACCCTGCTCTGCTCACCAAACTCTCCTCCTTTGGTATCCATGGAAATCTCCACGCATGGCTGGCGGACTTCCTCTCTGGTCGTAGTCAACGTGTGGCCCTGAATGGGTTTCTCTCATCTCCTCTTCCTGTTCAGGCTGGAGTTCCCCGAGGTAGGGTTCTGGGCCCTGTGCTTTTTCTGGTCTTCATCAATGATCTCTCTGACTCTTGAAAATCCTCTCTATCTCTTTGCTGACGACTCTACTCTCTGTCGCTCCATTCCTCATCCCTCAGATCGGCAGTCTGCAGCCTCCTCACTCTCTGCAGACCTGGACAAAATCACAGACTGGTCAAACAAGTGGAACATGTCTTTCAATCCTGACAAATCTCACACTCTTACAATGTCTCTCCGAAAGGACCGACTGGACAACCCTCCCATCTACTTTCTCAACAATCCTCTCCAAGAAGTTCTGTCGCTCAAGCTTTTGGGTCTCACTATCTGCCATGATCTTTCTTGGGAAAACCACATTTCCAAGCTGGCCTCCAAAGCCAGTCGCCGACTGGGCATCCTCCGTCGTGCGAAGTCCTTCCTTGGCACACCTGAGCTCCTCACCACATACAAGGCTTTCATCCGCAGCTCAATGGAATACTGTTCCCCCCTCTGGGCTGGTCCTCCTGCCTCACACCTTGCTCGGCTTCATGCTGTTGAGGCCAAAACTTTCAGAATCATTGGAATCTCCTGCGATGTAGTCAACTCCGAGTGCCTTTCACTCACTCACCGCAGGCAGGTTGGTGGTCTTTCTGTCTTCTACCGACTCCTCTCCGGCCTTGCTCCCCCAGCTCTCTCTGTGCTCTGTCCCCCCAATATTCCTTCAGGTCGCACAAGATCTGCCTGCAACCCTCTTATGGTTAAACTGCCAAAGTCTAGGCTCTCTGCTCACCTTCACTCTTTCATTCCCCTTTTCTCCCGCCTCTGGAACAAACTCCCCCACTCCCTTCAATCCCACTCCTCCCTCCAGGTCTTTAAAACAGCTGTTCACCACCATCTCTTATCTTCCCCCATCGAAAACCTTGAACTTTTCTACCCCCGGTAATTCACCCCAGAGTCCTTGCAGTGTTCATATGTTTTATTCCTCTCCCACCTCCCCCCAAGTCCTCCCGATGTCCCTGCTCTCAAATGTTGTGTTTGTGTCCTTCCCCCTCTTCCCCCTCTCTTTTGTGTCCTTCCCCCTCTCTCCCCATCTTGTCTGCCGCTCCCCTTGTTTTTTGTGTTTTGTGTGTCGGTTTGTCTTTTTGTGTGATTAATGTTAGCTCTTTCATGAGCCTCGATCTTGTATACAAAAAACAAACAAAAAAACAAAAAAACGGTTTTAGGGTCTTAAGGGGTCTTTGAGTGTCAAGGGGTCTAAAGATATAGAAGGGTCTGGAACTCACATGCATTCATGGACGTAGGCACAGCTCCTTTTATACATGGATGATCGAGGCTCATGGAAGAGCTAGAGCAGAATGTAAGGGAACCAAATGGAAAGGTGAAAACACCACAAATGATCCTCACATCATTTAAAAAAGAAAATACTGAAGGAGCTGCGCTCCAACGCGAGTCGAAAGAATTGACGCGACCAAAGACGGAATTCGTCCGAGTTGCTTTATTGAAACAAAACAGCCTAGGTATTCTGAAAAGCCCGTTTATCGGGCAGCAATATATATACACATTTATGCCCGGGCATTTGCTCAGGAAAGGCGAGTCTGGACATGCCCGGGCGTCCTGGACGCGGCCTGGCAAGTCGAGGCTGGGCGTGCCCGGGCGCTCTGGGCGAGCCCTGGAAAGGCGAGAGCGGGCATGCCCGGGAAAGACGAGACCGGGCGTGCCCGGGAGATTCGGGCGTGCCCGGGAACAGCGAGTCCGGGCATGCCCAGGAGAGGTGCGTCTGGGCCCGTCCGGACGAGCTCGGCATGGCGATCGCGCCCTGGCCGCGTCCTGGCAGGTGGAAGGCGATTGTGTACATTCAGCAGGAACCGCTACACACGCCCCTCCAGAATCGACCTGCACCGGCAGGGTCAATTTAAGGGGGGTCCGGATGACCCGGCCGAAGCGACCCCTGGAGGGTCGTGGGGGGGGGGGGGTCCGATCCGGTGGTGGGTGGTCGAGCGGGGGGAACTGTAGACGGGGGATGGCCTCGCCGCGGAGGAAGGGCCAACCGTGGTGGTCGGTCGACGTCCACGTGCGCCGGTTTGAGGCGGTCCACAGAGATCCGGTCCGACCGGCCGCCGACGTCGACGACGAAGGACTTGTCGCCCCGTCGCAGGACCCGGATGGGCCCGTCGTACGGCGGCCGGAGTGGCCCCCGGTGCACGTCATGACGCACAAAGACGTACTCCGCTGTGCGAAGCGCCGGGGGGACGTAGGACTGGGGGCCACCGTGGCGGGACGTTGGCACGGGGGCAAATCGGCGGGCGGCCTCCTGGAGGTCCGAGCGCTGGTGTGCGGCGGACCAGGGACTCGTAGTGTCGGGCACGAATTCGCCCGGGACGCGGAGCGGCTGGCCGTAGACGAGCTCGGCGGCGGACGCCCAGAGGTCCTCCTTGGGGGCCGTGCGGAGGCCCAAAAGGACCCACGGCAGCCGGTCGGTCCAACCGTCGTCCTGAAGGCCGGCCATGAGTGCGGCCTTCATGGAGCGGTGAAACCGCTCGCACAACCCGTTGGCTTGGGGGTGGTAGGCTGTGGTGCGGTGCAGCGTGACCCCCAACGAGCGGGCGACCGCGCCCCAAAGTTCGGACGTGAACTGTGGGCCGCGGTCGGACGAGATGTCCGCCAGTGCGCCGAAGCGCGCGACCCAGGTGGCGATGAACGCCTGCGCCACGTCGGCAGTGGTGGTGGAGGTGAGGGGCACGGCCTCCGGCCACCTGGTGGTCCTGTCCACCATGGTGAGCAGGTGGGTGAACCCCCGCGATGGGTGCAGGGGACCCACCAGGTCCACGTGGACGTGGTCGAAACGCCATGCAGGCACAGTGAAAGGTGCTAGCGGGGCCTGGGTGTGGCGGTGGACCTTGGCCCGCTGGCAGGCCGTGCAGGCGTTGGCCCAGTCGCGGACGTTCCGTCGAAGGCCGTGCCAGACGAAACGCGCCGACACCAGCTTCTGATAAGCTTTCCGGCCCGGGTGAGAGAGGCCGTGGATGGAGGCGAAGATGCGGTGCTGCCAGGAAACGGGCACGATGGGGCGAGGCTGGCCCTTGGAGACGTCGCAGAGCAGGACGGTGCCCGCGAAGGGGATGTCGGCCAGGCAGAGGCCCGTGTCCGCCGCCCGGAGGGCCTGCACCAAGGTGTCGGTGGTCTGGTCGGCCGCCATGAGTGCGAAGTCCACGCCGAGGTGGACCGCGTTCGCGCTGGCCCGAGAAAGACAGTCGGCCATGGCGTTGTCTTTGCCGGCGACGTGCCGGATGTCCGTGGTGAATTCCGACACGGCGGAGAGGTGGCGCTGCTGGCGGGCCGACCACGGCTCCGTGACTTTGGCCATTGCGTAGACCAACGGCTTGTGGTCGACGAAAGCCGTGAATGGGCGGCCCTCCAGGAGGTGTCGGAAATGGCGAAAGGCCAGGAATAGACCGAGCAGCTCGCGGTCGAACGTGCTGTATTTTAACTCGTTCGGCCGGAGCTGCCGGCTGAAAAAAGCGAGTGGCTGCCAAACCCCGTCCACCCATTGTTCATGGACGGCGCCCACCGCGTAGTTGGAAGCGTCCGTAGTGAGGGCGATGGGCGCGTTGAGCACCGGGTGAGCCAGCAGCGTTGCGTCGGCGAGGGCCCGTTTTGCGCTCGCGAAGGCCGCGTCCATGGCCGCGGACCAAACGATGTCATGCTTGGCCGGCTTGCCCCGGAGGGCCTCGTAAAGGGGCCGCACGAGCTGAGCAGCGCGGGGCACGAATCGGTGATAAAAATTGACCATGCCGAGGAACTCTTGTAGGGCCTTGATGGAATGGGGACGCGGGAACGTGGTGATGGCCTCGACCTTGGTCGGCAGCGGCACGGCCCCGGTCTTGGTGATGCGGTGGCCCAAAAAGTCAACGGTCGTCGTGCCGAAGTGGCATTTGGCCGGGTTGACAATTAAGCCGTGCTCGCTGAGGCGACAGAACAGTGTTCGGAGGTGGAGGAGGTGCTCGGCGTGGGATGTGCTGGCGACGAGGATGTCGTCCAGATAGACGAAAAGAAATGGCAGGTCACGCAGCACGCCGTCCATTAAGCGCTGGAACGCCTGGGCCGCGTTCTTGAGGCCAAACGGCATCCTCAAAAATTGGAACAGGCCGAACGGCGTGATGACGGCCGTCTTCGGGACGTCGGCCGCCCGGACAGGTACCTGGTGGTATCCCCGTATCAGGTCAATTTTGGAAAATATGACCCGTCCCGCCAAACGGGCGGAAAAGTCCTGGATGTGCGGGATCGGGTACCTGTCGGGGGTGGTAGCGTCGTTGAGGCGACGGTAGTCGCCACACGGGCGCCATTCCCCCCCCCAGCTTTGGCACGATGTGCAGTGGTGAGGCCCACGCGCTATTGGAGCGCCGCACGATGCCGAGGTGCTCCAACGCGTCGAACTCGGCCTTTGCCACGGCGAACTTGGCCGGGTCGAGGCGGCGGGCCCTGGCGTAGACCGGCGGGCCCGTAGTGGGTATGTGGTGCTCGATCCCATGCCGCACTGCGACGGCCGAAAACGTCGGCCGCGTGAGGGCCGGGAATTCCGCGAGCAGGCGAGCGAACCCGTTCGCCGTCGGGAGGGCGCACACCAGTTCGGTCGGCACGGAGCTGCTCATTGTGCACGCCAGGGAGCTGAAGGTCTCGGCGTTGACAAGGCGACGACGTTTGACGTCGACCAGCAGCCCGTGCGCGCAGAGGAAGTCGGCGCCCAGCAAAGCCATGGGGACGCAGGCGGTCAAAAAGGTCCACTGAAAGCGCTGGCTGCCGAAGCAGAGGGTGACGTCGCGCGGGCCGAAAGTGCGTATGGCCGAGCCATTAGCAGTGACCAAAGAGGGGCCGCAAACGGCGTCCCGCCTGTCCTGCTCGGAGGCGGGTATGACGCTCAGTTGGGCGCCGGTGTCACAAAGGAAACGCCGCCCGGAAGCTTTGTCCCGAATAAAAAGCAAGTTGCCCGAGTGGCCGGCGCTCATGGCTGGGAATGAATGCCAGCCCGGCCGTTTCCCGACTTGCCGAAAGTGCACGGGGGTCGGCACGTCCGAGCCTTGTGTCCGAACCTGGCGTGGTAATAACACCACACCTGGTCAGGTGGAGGCCCCGGCCGTCGTGTCGGAAGCAGTCGGCGCGGCGTGGCGGCCGCCAGTTGCACCGGCAGTTCGGCCTCCAACCGCGCAGGGCGCTCGGGCGTCGTGGGCGTCGCCTCAGACGGCGGCAGGCTCCAGGTAGCCGCGCCGATGTGTTGGCCCGCCGAGGAGATGTTATCGGCTTCCCTGGCGAGGGCGCGGGGATCGGTGATCGACGTACCAGCCAGGGCGAGGCGTACCGGGTGAGGCAGCTGGCGAAGGAACAGCTCGCGGAACAGAAAATCCGGAGAGTGCTCACCGAGCAACGAGAGCATATAGTCCATGCGCTCGGACGGGCACGTGTCGCCGAGCTCGGGCAGGTCGAGCAGGCGCCGTGCCGCCGGTGAGAGGGCGAAAGCATCGAGGAGGAGCGTCTTCAGCGCGTCATACTTGTCGGCAGCCGGCGGGTGCTCGAGGAGGCTCAGGGCGCGGGGCGCGGTGGCGGAACCGAGCGCTACCACGACGTGGTGGAAGCGGGTGTCGTCCGCGGTGATGCCTCGCAGGGCGAACTGGGAGTCCGCCTGGGCGAACCAAACAGCCGCGTGAGCCTCCCAGAAGGTAGGCAGTTTAAGAGTCACTGCTGTGTCCATGTCGGTAGGTCACCAGTGAAGGAGCTGCGCTCCAACGCGAGTCGAAAGAATTGACGCGACCAAAGAGGGAATTCGGCCGAGTTGCTTTATTGAAACAAAACAGCTCAGGTATTCTGAAAAGCCCGTTTATCGGGCAGCAATGGCATCACATTACATATCGGGCATCACATTACAATGTGATGGCATCACATTACATCACATCACATATCGGGCAGCAGCTATACACATTTATGCCCGGGCGTTTGCCCGGGAAAACCGAGACCGGGCATACCCGGGTGTCAAGGGCGAGTCCTGGAAAGGCGAGTCTGGACATGCCCGGGCGTCCTGGACGCGGCCTGGCAAGTCGAGGCTGGGCGTGCCCGAGCGCTCTGGGCGAGCCCTGGAAAGGCGAGAGCGGGCATGCCCGGACGCTCTGGGCGAGCCCTGGAAAGGCGAGTCTGGACATGCCCGGGCGTCCTGGACGCGGCCTGGCAAGTCGAGGCTGGGCGTGCCCGGGCGCAGTGGGCGAGCCCTGGAAAGGCGAGAGCGGGCATGCCCGGGAAAGACGAGACCGGGCGTGCCCGGGAGGTTCGGGCGTGCCCGGGAACAGCGAGTCCGGGCATGCCCAGGAGAGGCGCGTCTGGGCCCGTCCGGACGAGCCCGGCATGGCGATCGCGCCCTGGCCGCGTCCTGGCAGGTGCAAGGCGATTGTGTACATTCAGCGGGAACCGCTACAATACCAGCTTTTGTTACCAAATTTCCACTGATACCAATGCACCATCTGCAACACTGTCCACATTGAATTGAGTTAATTCCAACTTATTTTCTGCATTGTGAACCAGGCCATTGTCCACTTCTGTCCTTTCTCCTTCTTCGCAACCCACCATAACCTTTGTTTTATTAATGTTGCCGCATAAACCTTTCTTCTCTATTGTGCTTTTCCATTTTTGAAACATCTATATATCTCGGTTGCTTCTTTTTCACTTTCAGCATTCAATTCCAAGCAATCAGCATCCGCCAACTTGCATGGGAATCACAACCTTTCATTCTTCTTCAATTCTTCCATCACTATTACAAAAAGTGCCAGACTTAAAAAAGTGATCCCTCATGTAATCCTACCTTGACTTCAAACATTTTAATGCATCCCAAGTTGGTGTTTGCCAAAGTTCTTAATTTATTTATTTTCTTACATTCCCATGACGACTTTTACCATTTCTTCAGGCACTGAGCTGCCTTCTGAGAGCCCATTGAACAACTGCTCTTGGTACTCGATCATGTCTTTCTCCAGGTCAACGAAAACATGATACAGTTCCCTTTTCTTTGCCAAATACATACTTCTCTTGGCATTGCATCAGAAAATTATTTTAAAATCTCCTCTGTTGTTGATTTTCCTGGCATCAAACCAAACTTGTTATCTATACTTACAACTTTCCTTAATGTTCTTTCAACCACATTTACCAAAACTTTCAATGCCTGCCCTAATTAGTTTAACTCTGTACGATTAACCTAATAAAGGTTTATTTTGAACAAGGGAACAACAGTGCTACTTGCACAAACTTCAGGGATCAATCCTTCCCAGAACTTTCTCCACGATTTCATCATCCACTTGATTCCTACATCCCCTGCCGCCTCTATCATTTTGACGAAGGATTTCGTTTTCGATTTCGAACGAAGGACCTACTGTGATTCCTTTCTTTAATCTTCAAAAACCTTATTCGACTTCCTCTTCACATATCAGTTATTCTGAGCCTTCAACTTTACTCCCATCCAGTTCATTATCCAATTCCTTTTCTTAATTCAAGATATTTTCAAAGTAAACTTTCATTCCTTATCAATATCAACTTTTTCACTATTTTTTTTTTTTCATATACAAGGTCGAGGCTCGTGGAAAAGCTAACATTGATCACAAAAAAGACAAACTGACACATGAAACATAAAACATGATAAAGGGAGCGGGAGAACAAGATGGGGAGCAGGGACATCGGGAGATCTGTGGGAGGGAGAGGGCTTGGGGGGAAGTAGGCATGGGAAGGGGGGAGGGGTGGAGAGGTTAAAAAAAAAACACATGGACACAGCTAGAACTTCCAGGAAAGAAGTTAGTATTTCAAAAAAGTGGATCTGGGGTGAATTCACGGGGGTAGAAAAGATCAAGGTTTTGGATGGGGGAAGACAACAGATGGTGGTGAACAGCTGTTTTAAAGACCTGGAGGGAGGAGTGGGATTGAAAAGAGTGAGGGAGTTTGATCCAGAGGCGGTAGAAAGGAGGAATGAAAGAGTGAAGGTGAATAGAGAGTCTTGATTTTGGCAGTTTAACCATAATAGGGTTGCTGGCAGATCTTGTGCGACCTGAAGGAATATTTGGGGGACAGAGCACAGAGAGAGCTGGGGGAGCAAGGCCGGAGAGGAGTCGGTAGAAGACAGAAAGACCACCAACCTGCCTGCGGTGAGTGAGTGAAAGGCCCTCGGAGTTCGCTTCATCGCGGGAGATTCCAATGATTCTGAAAGCTTTGGTTTCAACAGCGTGAAGCCGACCTAGGTGTGAGGCAGGAGCACCAGCCCAGAGGGGAGAGCAGTATTCCATTGAGCTGCGGATGAAAGCCTTGTATGTGGTGAGGAGCTCATGTGTGCCGAGGAAGGACTTCGCACGACAAAGGATTCCCAGTCGGCGACTGGCTTTGGAGGCCAGCTTGGAAATGTGGTTTTCCCAGGAAAGATCATGGCAGATAGTGAGACCCAAAAGCTTGAGTGACAGATCTTCTTGAAGAGGATTGTTGAGAAAGTAGATTGGAGGGTTGTCCCGTCGGTCTTTTCGGAGAGACATAGTAAGAGTGTGAGATTTGTCAGGATTGAAAGACATGTTCCACTTGTTTTCCACTTGTTTGACCAGTCTGTGATTTTGTCCAGGTCTGTAGAGAGTGAGGAGGCTGCCGACTGCTGATCTGAGGGATGAGGAATGGAGCGGCAGATAGTGGAGTCATCAGCAAAGAGATAGAGAGCATTTTCAAGAGAGTCGGAGAGATCATTGATGAAGACCAGAAAAAGCACAGGGCCCAGAACACTACCTTGGGGAACTCCAGCCTGAACAGGAAGGGGAGATGAGAGAAAACCATTCAGGGCCACATGTTGACTACGACCAGAGAGGTTGACTATGACCGGATGTCCATTTTTGTTTCTCAAACTACTAACTTTTACTACATCTCTTCTATCCTTAAGCATATGGCTGCCTATTTTGAAAATTATGTTCTTTCTTCTCTTCTGGTGTGCTTAAGCGTTCCCACTCACTCCCCACTCTTTTCCCCTCCCTCGCACCACTCACCCCATTTTTCACACACATGGTTCTCTTTGCTGTTGCTATTTCCTGCTTCGTTTATTTCTTCGAATGTTTATAATCTTCTTTATCTTGAAAATCTTTAATCTTTTGCCACTTTTTGTAAGCTTCCTTCTACTGTGTGAGTGCTTCTTGGACACTAATATTCCACCTCCTTGTTTCTCGTTCCTTGTGAAACCTGCCAGTGGTTATTCCACAAATATCCCTGACTGTCTTCATGCAAGCATTTTTAATTGGAGGCCACATCCCATCTACCTACATCTTTTTTATACTTTACATAACTTTTGACCTTTGATCTTTTGACCCCAAAATCTCAGTTCATCTTTACATCATGATACATATACTTGTACCAAGTTTGATCTAAATCCCTTCAGCTGTTCTAAAGTTATCACATTTTTACCTGACATCATCTCTAAGCTTTGACCTCTTCATGCCACAACCCAATCAGTTGATCTTTGCATCATATGTACTTTTCCCAAGTTTGTTAAAATTCCCATCACTGGTTCACAAGTTCGCCTGGTAACATAATTTTTACTTAACATGACCTTTGACCCCTTGACCCCAAAATCGAATCAGTTCATCTTTACATCATTATACATACTGGTACCAAGTTTGACTTAAATCCCTTTAGCCATTCTTAAGTAATCGTGGTAATGAAATAATGGTAACTTAACATGACCACTGACCTTTGACCTTACGACTCCATGTGTTGCATGCTTACAACAAACATAATGCCTCCAAGTCGTCTAGACTTTCTTGAGGTGCATTGCATGCTTACAATATTCAAAATGTATTCTCATTGATTTTGTTCAAATTATCAACAAATATCAACTATTCTATTCAGAAATTCAACTTCTCTACTCCTTTCAATCATCATACCAACATTGTTCGTTCCTATCCGCAATCGTTCCTTCTTGCCATTTAAAACTCTATATAACTGGGATATATGAGCAATTTCAGGGATATATTTGTCCATAAACGAATGGGAGCACTCCAGTGGGAATACTTGATATTAAGCATCAGAGAAATTGAACTTTCAAAGCGAGTGTGGACACATACACATGCCATGATGCATTTATACTATTATATTATGATATTATATTATTTATATATATATATATATATATATATATATATATATATATATATATATATATATATATATATATATATATATATATACTGAAACGCAAAAGAAACTTACCACCTTTGAAACCTTTAAATATCAACAATAACACTGCGTGTAGTAAATGTGTGAACTTATTTGTGGACAATAGTGTCCTCACTGTCAGACAAAACGGTCACGGATTGTCACTAATGAGTTGCACGTGATGTCTTGATATTGGCTTTAAAAAGGCCAGTGCAAAATGGGCATTTTGACCGAAAAATTTGACCATTTTGACCAACTTCAAAAAGACCGAAAACACAAAAGAAACTTACCACCTTTGAAACCTTTAAATATCAACAATAACACTGCATATAGTAAATGTGTGAACTTATTTGTGGACAATAGTGTCCTCACTGTCAGACAAAACGGTCACGGATGGTCACTTGAACCTTCAATGGTCACTTCATAGCACAGCTGTTGAACAGCCGTTTTGACTGTCAGTGATTAGCCAAGGGGTACGGGATGATTTTAATGAGCTGCACGTGATGTCTTGATATTGGCTTTAAAAAGGCCAGTGCAAAATGGGCATTTCAATCAACATGCCACGATTGTCAAGGGATCAACGGCAGCGTGCCCTGGGCATGCTGCAAGGTGGACTGAGCTACCGTGAGGTGGCACGTCGCCTTGGCTGTTCACACCAGACGATATCGGCCCTGGTGGACAGAGACACCCTCCACAACTCTGCAGATGACAGACCTCGATCAGTGAGGCCAAGAGTCACCACTGCAAGGCAGGACAGGCAGATGGTCTGAAGTCACCTGCGGGATCGATTCCGTCCAGCATCCCGCACTGCGGCAGAAACTCCGGGGCGTGCAAACCCACGGATCTCCAATGATACTGCACGAAGACGACTGCATGACTATGGTCTGACTGCCAGAAGACCATACAGAGGCCCCGTGATGATGGTTGCCCATCGCCGCAACCGTCAGAGATGGTGCCAGCAGCATCAGCGGTGGACCTTGGCGCAGTGGAACGAGGTCGCTTTCAGCGATGAGTCAAGGTTCTGTGTGGACAGTCCTGATGGGCGTGAGCCGTGAGTGTGTCTGGAGAAGAACTGGCGAGCGATATGCCGATTGTTGCGTGCGTCAAGCCAACAGGTGGGGTGGCCCAAGTGTGATGGTGTGGGCAGCCATATCAGGCCGGTACAGGACGCCACTGGTGGTTGTGGATGGGAATCTTAATGCCCAGCGGTATGTGGATAACATCCTGCGACCTCATCTGCTGCCATTCCTGCTAGACCACCCAGAACTGAGAACCTTTCAGCATGACAACGCTCGTCCCCATGCTGCTCGCTTTACCACTGCATTTCTCCAAGGCGAGAACATCAACACCATGCAGTGGCCTGCGCTCTCCCCTGACCTGAATCCCATAGAGCACCTGTGGGATGAGCTTGGTAGACGCGTAGTTGGCAGGGCCAGGACACGGGCAGAGCTGCTTCAGACATTGAGGACTGAGTGGGACAGAATCCAGCAGCAATCCATCCAAAGACTGGTAGGCAGTATACGCCGACGATGCACTGCCTGTATCCAAAACAATGGTGGCCATACACGCTATTGAAAGGGGACTGACATTGCACCCTGTGCTGTTCTGTACTGTAGAACAAACTGATGAGATGGTGTATCTTGGTCAAAAACTTGACATGTCATCAATAAAATGCCAATGTTTCAATTAGCAATTGTTGGTTTGTTTTATTTTGAACTGTTACAATTTTATTACATTTCAAACAAGTGGTAAATTTCTTTTGCATTTTCGGTCTTTTTGAAGTTGGTCAAAATGGTCAAAATGGTCAAATTTTTCGGTCAAAATGCCCATTTTGCACTGGCCTTTTTAAAGCCAATATCAAGACATCACGTGCAGCTCATTAAAATCATCCCGTACCCCTTGGCTAATCACTGACAGTCAAAACGGCTGTTCAACAGCTGTGCTATGAAGTGACCATTGAAGGTTCAAGTGACCATCCGTGACCGTTTTGTCTGACAGCGAGGACACTATTGTCCACAAATAAGTTCACACATTTACTACACGCAGTGTTATTGTTGATATTTAAAGGTTTCAAAGGTGGTAAGTTTCTTTTGCGTTTCAGTATATATATATATATATATATAATTATAAAATTGAAATCTTGCGTGTTTGTATGTAACATTCGATCGGTCCGGGGGCGTGGCTTACCCCTTTGAGAGAGTAGTAATATCCACCATTTTATTAACTCGCATAGCTTTGAGGCCTGTTTTGTAGGCCCGTGGTGTCTTGCTCTCTCTCTCTCAGTTTTATTTCAAATCAAATTCGATATATCATTTCATTTTTCACAGTCGCTAACATAGTTTTAGACTCGGTTGAAAAAAAACGGGAACAAAATCCGATGGAAGTTTCCGTTTATAGAACGAAATGAATTCTGAAAGGCTTGTATCTTCAAGGCCATTGAGTCTGTTTCACGCCTTTATCTTCAATCTAAGTCGCCATCTGATTTCATTTTTATCGATGGTTTTAGACTCGGTAAAAGAAATAATTGAGAACATTCACGCACACACGGGAAATTGCAGAGATATATTTTAAAAATCGCGCCACGTTGATATCCGAAAATACACCGCCTAAAATAACAGGTATACAGTATAATATATCTTCGTCATTTCATTCAACATTATTACCCGGAAGTAAAATATGTTTCAGGAAATTACCGAGAGATATTTCTTCGATTTTTTAAATTATTTATATGCGCATACACTTTAAATAGGTTTATTTGAAATCTTTAATTTTCACAATGTAATTTATTTGTCATTTGATGATCGGCAAAACGATAGCACAAACACAATACTATTTGCAGGAAGAATGTCGTATCAACCCTCCGACGGCGCTACGGACGCGGACAACGAATCACACCTCACGTCTATGGACGCGAATAGCAACATCCGCACGAATCAGTCATCAATGATTTTCATTGACGCGCCTGGAGGCACAGAGAAGACGTTTCTTATTAACCGGATTCTCTCTAAAGTGAGAGCGAGTGGAGAAGTTGCCCCCTGCGGTGGCCTCATCTGGCATAGCTGCTACCCTCATGCCTGGTGGAAGAACAGCGCACTCAAGGTTCCAAATCCCTCTGACACCGAGGGAAGATGGCGTATGCAACATCGATAAAATTCCACTATCACAGACCTCTTTCGAAGTACAAAACTCATCGTGTGGGATGAGTGTCCTATGATCAGGAGAGAGAGTTTCGAGGCTGTGGATCGCACGTTGCGTGATGTATGTGACAAAGACGAGCCTTTTGGAGGGATCTTGACGATATGCTGTGGTGATTTCCGTCAACGTGATCGGAGATAAGGGCCGAAATCACGTGTCACAGGTAAGTGATTTAGAACGCTGGAGAGGTGAGCCTTATGGCTTGCTGGCCCAAATAATCTCCCTGATGATGTCCAGCGTTCGCTTTAGTTCTATTCTCATATCCATTCAAACTGACATTGACCCAACGGGTCATGGGTCGTCTAGGGGTAGCATCATCATCATCATTGGCTGAGGGGTAGCATCATTGGCTGAGGCGTAGCATCATTGGCTGAGGCGTAGCATCATTGGCTGAGGCGTAGCATCATTGGCTGAGGGGTAGCATCATTGGCTGAGGGGTAGCATCATTGGCTGAGGGGTAGCATCATTGGCTGAGGGGTAGCATCATTGGCTGAGGGGTAGCATCATTGGCTGAGGGGTAGCATCATTGGCTGAGGGGTAGCATCATTGGCTGAGGGGTGTCGCCCCTCAGCCAATGATGTCGCAGCTATACCAGATGAGGCCACCGCAGGGGGCAACTTCTCCACTCGCTCTCACTTTAGAGAGAATCAGGTTAATAAGAAACGTCTTCCCTGTGCCTCCAGGCGCGTCAATGAAAATCATTGATGACTGATTCGTGCGGATGTTGCTATTCGCGTCCATAGACGTGAGGTGTGATTCGTTGGCCGCGTCCGTAGCGCAGTCGGAGGGTTGATACGAGATTCTTCCTGCAAATAGTATCGTTTGTGCTATCGTGAGGGGCGACATCATTGGCTGAGGGGTGACATCATTGGCTGAGGGGTGACATCATTGGCTGAGGGGCGGCATCATTGGCTGAGGGGTGGCATCATTGGCTGAGGGGCGGCATCATTGGCTGAGGGGCGGCATCATTGGCTGAGGGGCGACATCATTGGCTGAGGGGCGACATCATTGGCTGAGGGGCGACATCATTGGCTGAGGGGTAATAAAGCTTGCACCGAACTCTTCATTGCACCGAATTAAATAAGAGTAGGCCCCTCCGACACCCCATGGCAGCTTCCAAGTGCCAGGTTTGCCAGGTTTGCTGCAATTGACTCTTTAGCCACTTTGCTGCATTTCATCCACTGTTTGCTGCATTTGACTCCATTACGCACGAGGTAACCAACGGAGAAGAAAGGCGTGTCTTCACCTCATCATCGGGGGGGAGGAGTCAGCCAAGCGCGAGGAACAAGGCGTGGCTTTGCCAACGCGTCATCAAGAGGGGCGGGATCGGTAGCCCTCGCGACCAATCAAGGCCGAGGCGAGCTGACCGGGGGGCATTGGCTGAGGGGTGACATCATTGGCTGAGGGGCGACATCATTGGCTGAGGGGCGACATCATTGGCTGAGGGGCGACATCATTGGCTGAGGGGCGACATCATTGGCTGAGAGGCGACATCATTGGCTGAGGGGCGACATCATTGGCTGAGGGGCGACATCATTGGCTGAGGGGCGACATCATTGGCTGAGGGGCGACATCATTGGCTGAGGGGCGACATCATTGGCTGAGGGGTGGCATCATTGGATGCGGGGTGGCATCCTTGGATGTGGGGTGGCATCATTGGCCGAGGGGCGACATCATTGGCCGAGGGGCGACATCATTGGCCGAGGGGCGACATCATTGGCCGAGGGGCGACATCATTGGCCGAGGGGCGACATCATTGGCCGAGGGGCGACATCATTGGCCGAGGGGCGACATCATTGGCCGAGGGGCGACATCATTGGCTGAGGGGCGACATCATTGGCTGAGGGGCGACATCATTGGCTGAGGGGCGACATCATTGGCTGAGGGGCGGCATCATTGGCTGAGGGGCGGCATCATTGGCTGAGGGGGCGGCATCATTGGCTGAGGGGCGGCATCATTGGCTGAGGGGCGACATCATTGGCTGAGGTGTAGCATCATTGGCTGAGGGGTCACATCATTGGCTGAGGGGTAGCATCATTGGCTGAGGGGTCACATCATTGGCTGTGGGGTGGCATCATTGGCTGAGGGGTCTTCTCCTCACTGCTCATTACTAAAAACTGCTCTTC